>NC_139944.1:58108018-58113018 GCF_963454915.1 Gymnoscopelus microlampas | reverse complement strand
AATGGGACATTCTGAGTACTTTTACTTTTGGTAATTTAAGTACATTTTGATACCACACATCTGGTCTCTCTCCCAGAGCGACCAGTCTGCCTCCAAATATAACTAGAAAAAGTGCTCCTCCTGAAATTTCACGGAAATCGCAAGCTGTGTGCATAGTTTGAGGCTTTTTGTTCAAAACGGACCAATCCTGCAAACTTTGGAAGCCAACCTTAGCCAATGAGGATGGAATATGGGAAATCGTACAGATCAGGGTTGATCACATGACTATAGAGATACTGTGTACCGATTTGCATGACTTTTGGTTAATGATGACTGTAATCACTGTTACAGTCATTATATTAATAATATCACTGTTACAGTCATTATATTAATAATATCACTGTTACAGTCATTATATTAATAATATCACTGTTACAGTCATTATATTAATAATATCACTGTTACAGTCATTATATTAATAATATCACTGTTACAGTCATTATATTAATAATATCACTGTTACAGTCATTATATTAATAATATCACTGTTACAGTCATTATATTAATAATATCACTGTTACAGTCATTATATTAATAATATCACTGTTACAGTCATTATATTTAATAATATCACTGTTACAGTCATTATATTAATAATATCACTGTTACAGACATTATATTAATAATATCACTGTTACAGTCATTATATTAATAATATCACTGTTACAGTCATTATATTAATAATATCACTGTTACAGTCATTATATTAATAATATCACTGTTACAGTCATTATATTAATAATATCACTGTTACAGTCATCATATTAATAATATAACCGTCACAGAGAAAGTTCAACAAACACTTTTCTTCCTCATAGAGTTACATCTTTCAATTTTCATTCGTCCCCATGACAACCAGGGATTCAGCGGTTTGATGGAGGAACACGGGCCGTGGGAAAAAGAGAAATGAAACCATGTGTTTCATATAAATAGATGTAAATGTGATGATGTTTGATCTTTCATCTGGATGTCCCTCACAGTGTAACGTGACTCACTTCCTGTTTTCATCTCTTTCACTTCCTCTGGTCATTCTGATATGTCTTCATACACCCCCCTCTCTCTCTCTCTCTCTCTCTCTCTCTCTCTCTCTCTCTCTCTCTCTCTCTCTCTCTCTCTCTCTCTCTCTCTCTCTCTCACATGTGTTCCTGTGTTGCTTCATTTATATTTCTGATGACTTTCTCTTCTCCTTTATAGAAGCTGAGTTGGAGGGCAGAACCTGTCTGAACCAGATGAATGATCTAATTCTAATTCAGTGTTTTTTTTTCAACCTTTTTCATGCCAAGGACCCCTAAATTGATATACGTTTGGCCGCGGACCCCCATCTGAAAATGTTTTGTGCCAGGGACCCCCAGAAGCAAAGATTTGAGTTAAAAATGTTACTTAAAAATATATATATATTCAAAGACATGCACACATTTTCAAGATTTTTCTAAAATAGCTCGTAGATCACACAGAGTGCCACGCTACGAGCTTGTAGATCTGCTATTTTTGAATAGCCAAAGCTAAGTGGTTAAAATGATGGTGGCGCTGTGATAACTCATTTAGCTTTGAACCCCCTGGTACCAACAACATCTTTAAGAGCTAATGTTTACATTTGTAGATCAACAACATAGCTTGTAGATCTGCTGTTTTTGTGAGACGCTGTAGTATGATCAAGTTGGGCTTTTATTTACAAAGAAACGTTTAAGTAAGAGAGACGCATTTATACATTGTTGTCTTAAGAGATAGCAGAGACAATAATATGTTTTGTATTATACTGTAGGCCTACTCACATGTTTTAGATATACTTTTGATAATTATCCTGCATTCCCTGATATCTTTAATTGGGTGTATCTTCTCTATTCCCTGTGTGCTTGTATCTATGGATTTAACAATAATAATAATAATAATAATAATAATAATAATAATAATAATAATAATAATAATAATAATAATAATAATAATAATAATAATAATAATAATAATAATAATAATAATAATAATAATAATAATAATAATAATAATAATAATAATAATAATAATAATAATAATAATAATAATAATAATAATAATAATAATAATAATGATGATGATATCACTTCTCTAGATACTCATAGAAAGTTCAAAAACAAGAAATATGTGTTGTTTTCATTCTCACACACACACACACGCTCACGCGCACGCACACACACACGCACGCACGCACGCACGCACGCACGCACGCACGCACGCACGCACGCACGCACGCACGCACGCACGCACGCACGCACGCACGCACGCACGCACGCACACACACACACACACACACACACACACACACACACACACACACACACACACACACACACACACACACACACACACACACACACACACACACACACACACACAGACAGAGCATGGACACTCCTCTCTGTTTTTTTATATTCTCTTTAGTCAGTGTGTGTCTGAGACAGACAGACAGACAGACAGACAGACAGACAGACAGACAGACAGACAGACAGACAGACAGACAGACAGACGTGGTGCCATAGAGGAGCAGAGAATGGTGAGACTATATGATTATTATTGTTATAACGGCTCCATGTTATAATAGTGATCATTAACATAGATTACTTTACAATGAGTATATTTGAATAGTGATCAATAAGATAGATTACTTTACAATGAGTATATTTGAATAGTGATCAATAAGATAGATTACTTTACAATGAGTATATTTGAATAGTGATCAATAAGATAGATTACTTTACAATGAGTATATTTGACAGCATGCTTTGTGTGTTTATTGTCATTCATGCTGTCAAACTTTGTTTAGTGTTTAGTGGTTCTCAATCTGTTTCAAGTGAAATGAACGAATGTTTGAATGTTTGTTATTGTTTATTATTATATATTTTATAATTAGGGTTAGGTGTAAGGTGTTTATTTATATATATATTTTATATATAGGGTTAGGGTTAGGTGTAAGGTGTTTATTTATATATATATATATTTTATATATAGGGTTAGGGTTAGGTGTAAGGTGTTTATATATATATAGGGTTAGGGAATGGTTTGGGTTGGACTTCAGTGCAAAGCCTTTTTAGAAAGGGCATCCTTTCAGAAAAAGGCAGAGCAAGGGATTATTTTTTTGCCAGTGAACTTTGTGAGAAATGTTCACTGGGGTCTGTGCATGGCAGGTACGTCCAAACACCCTGAGTGGTGAACATGTTTATTTATAGGGTTAGGGTTAGGTATAAGGTTATATTTATAATGTTTATTTGGGAGAGAACAACCCCGCCCACAATCTTTTCCCCCCCAAAATTATAAAAAAATTCCAAACATTTTCAATATGTTTCAAAAACGTTCAAAAATAGCAGATGTACAACCTTGTAGATCTGCTATTTTTGAATAGCCACCAAGTCTAATTCAAAACTTGAAATCACAGGCATGTAGCTATTAGTATATATGAATATATATCATATATGAATATGCATATGAGTATATATGAGTATTTTATGCTTGATAATAATGTGTTTTGGGTGATTTGAACCTGATGTCACTTGAAAAAAACATTTGTAACTGAACAAACTGACGAGATGCTGAACACTTATACACACGATACCTCAACACTTTTAGTTGAGGTATTGTGAGATGAATGTTCATACATGTGAACTCATGTATTTATGTGTGTGTGTGTGTGTGTGTGTGTGTGTGTGTGTGTGTGTGTGTGTGTGTGTGTGTGTGTGTGTGTGTGTGTGTGTGTGTGTGTGTGTGTGTGTGTGTGTGTGTGCACGTGTCTGTGTGTGCGTGCCTACGTGTCTGTGTGTGAGTGTGCGCGTCTGTGTGTGTGCGTGCGTGCCTGCGTGTGTGTGTGCGTGCCTGCGTGTGTATGTGTGTGTGTGTGCGTGTGCGTGCCTGCGTGTGCGTGCGTGTGCGTGCGCAGGCTTTCCATTGGGTCACATGGGTATGTGCAGCCATCGCCTTGTCCTCCCTCCTTCAGCCAATCAGCACGCAGTCCAGCTGTGATGCGTACAGGGGGGCGCGGCCCGGTATCCCCGGGATACCAGGCTCCCACGGTTCCCACGGCACCGACGGAGCCAAGGGAGACAAGGGAGATCCAGGTGTTTTGGACATTTTATACATTTTTTGTGTTCTTCATGTTTTCCTGATTGATCCTCATTCCACCTTAACTGTAGCTCTGTAGCCTGATTGATCCCCATTCCACCTTAACTGTAGCTCTGTAGCCTGATTGATCCCCATTCCACCTTAACTGTAGCTCTGGCCTTGGCCACCTTGCAGGCTAATGCAAACTGGTTAAAATGTCATTTAGATACAACAGCATGTTATGTGGACAGATGCAGGTTCATTTGTTGAGGCTTTTGATTGATTGAATACTTTATTCAGAAGATTTGTAAAGAAAAAGCACATGAAGTACAGTTTACATACAAGATCAAATAGATCGCTCATAAAAGACATCAAAGAAGACATTAAAATAATGAATACTCAATGCATAGAGACATTAAAATAATGAATATTCAATGCATAGAGACATTAAAATAATGAATATTCAATGCAGAGAGACATTAAAATAATGAATATATTTTAATGTATATATATATATATATGTATATATATATATATGTATATATATATATATATATATATATATATATATATATATATATATATATATATATATATATATATATATATACTCCACTAATGTGTTCAGGTGAAAGTGGACACGTCTTACGGGGACAGAGCGGGGACGGGGGTCCCCCAGGACCCCCGGGACGCCCCGGTGTGCGTGGGGACCCGGGGTCACTCGGTCCCCAGGGACCCCCGGGACCGGCCGGACCCCCCGGCAGTGGGGGAGGGGCTTCCATGGCCCCCGATGACGACCAGCAGAGATCCTACTTCTCCTACAAACGGACCGCTGCCCAGCCCCCACCCCCCGAGACCACCATCAACTTCAACAAGTCAGTAGATAACGCTGTTGA
>NC_139944.1:57943018-58105518 GCF_963454915.1 Gymnoscopelus microlampas | reverse complement strand
AGTGGAGGAAAGGCCGACAACACCTTCACTGGATTCATGCTGTTTACCACCTAGTGTGTGTGTGTGTGTGTGTGTGTGTGTGTGTGTGTGTGTGTGTGTGTGTGTGTGTGTGTGTGTGTGTGCAGTGGCGTGCACAGACATTTTGAGGGGCAGGTGCCCAAGTAAAAAAAAAGGGCACCTTGCGCACCTTTTGTTTACTTGGTCTGCTATTTTTTCCCCTCTACACCTATACCTCTTTGCCAAAAATAGCCGATCTACAAGCCCACAACGCCTCGCAGCGCGAGGCGTTGTGGGCTTGTAGATCTGCTATTTTTGGCTTAAGTTCTCCTCAGAAAAGGGATGCTAGGTTTCGAGTGGTTATGGTAAAAAGAAAAATCATATCACATAAAGATTTGGTGGACCCCCTGTAGTAACTCTGAGGACCCCCTGTTGAAGACCCCTGCTGTAAACTGGGAAAAAAAAACTTTTTTTTTTTTTTTTCTCAAAAGGGCACTTCTGGTCAAGAGGGCAAAGGGCAGGTTGCTCTACCACTACCTAGAGTCTATCTGTGCACGTCCCTGTGTGTGTGTGTGTGTGTGTGTGTGTGTGTGTGTGTGTGTGTGTGTGTGTGTGTGTGTGTGTGTGTGTGTGTGTGTGTGTGTGTGTGTGTGTGGTTATACAAATGTGTGTATGTGTGTCAACCTCTCATCTACGAGAGTTCCAGTCCCGGCGCCACGGGGGTCCCTGAGGGGTCCTGGCACCTTCAGTTTCAAATTGTGCCCCTTCAGTTTATTTTGAAAAAAACCCCCGGTAAAATCAGGCAAAAATAAGAATTAAATAACATAAGCCTAACCTAACCCTAACCCTAAAACCGAAATAAAGTAACAAAAGAACGCCGGTTATTGGGCGCAAAAGCGTGCCTGGTGTGCACCCTCACAATTTTCAACTGCACCCTCAGTCATTTCATCCTGGCGCCGGGCCTGGAGAGTTCTAACGTCTTTGTTAGAATTTCAAATGCAGTTTTTAGCATCTTTGTTAGCTTTCCCGTTGCTTGTTTTCTTTTTTTGTGTTAACAACATTGTTTTCATTGTTCTATCGCCCTCGGCCTGACATCATGGTCAAACATTTACACATTTACCAAACATAGAATTACAATCAAACAGCCGGCTTATGAATAGCAGACAGCATGGTGGACGGAGGCCTGGAGTGTGATGGATGAGATTAGGAGTTTACCAGGTCACCATATCACACTGTTTATCCATAACTTCTATTCCTCTGTCATAATGCATAATGGATGAGATTAGGTCAAAGGTCACACTGTTTATCCATAACTTCTATTCCTCTGTCATAATGCATAATGGATGAGATTAGGTCAAAGGTCACACTGTTTATCCATAACTTCTATTGCTCTGTCATAATGCATGCAAATGATTGTAAAATAATAAAGGCTAAATAATTCATGGCTTCTATTATCTACATCATTCAGTGGGTTGTTGCTGATATGACTTCCTGACATTGTGTGATCATTGTCTGATTTAAGCATCTGTCATGTTACATTTCGTCGCCTTGCTAAACTAATGGCATAAGTCATTTTTTAAACGTTTTTCAGGATTTTTTTTTAAAACTGATCCAAAACAAAACTATATGATATTTCTTAATCATTTCACCCAGAATGTTTATAACACATTATGACTATTTAAATAGAAATAACACTGTCTGTCAGTTATGTAACATAAGAGATTTAAATAGGTTTAAATAGGATTAAATCTGCCCCTATTTTGGTCTAAGTCACACTAGGGAGTTAGGCCATTATACTAAAAGGGGAGTGAACAGCACTAAACCTTACATCTACAACTCACCTAACCCCTGCTCATGATGCTAGGATGATACTAGACCTCACACCTAGAACTCACCTAACCCCTACTCGTGATGCTAGGATGATACTAGACCTCACACCTAGGACTCACCTAACCCCTGCTCATGATGCTAGGATGATACTAGACCTCACACCTAGAACTCACCTAACCCCTGCTCATGATGCTAGGATGATACTAGACCTCACACCTAGGACTCACCTAACCCCTGTTCATGATGCTAGGATGATACTAGACCTCACACCTAGGACTCACCTAACCCCTGCTCATGATGCTAGGATGATACTAGACCTCACACCTAGGACTCACCTAACCCCTGCTCATGATGCTAGGATGATACTAGACCTCACACCTAGGACTCACCTAACCCCTGCTCATGATGCTAGGATGATACTAGACCTCACACCTAGCACTCACCTAACCCCTGTTCATGATGCTAGGGTGGGATGGCTCAGGGTAGAGGACGGAGTACAGCAACTTGCAATGGGCCTGGGGCCTATTTCAAAGGAGTTCAACTTAACGCTATGTTACTTTAGCTCTGGTCCATAGAGTTAGAAGGAGTTCTCCTTAACGCCTTAACGATTTTCCTCCCGGTGAAATATTTTATTTTCTGGCCAACAAGTGTATTTGAGACGTGAGGTGGGGGCTCATAGTATTTGAGGTGGGGGGGGGGGGGGGGGGGGGGGGGGCTCAGAGTGTTCCCATTAAGGAAAGTAAGTGAGCTTGAAATGGACTCAACGTTTAAGTGGAGACAGAATTGGTAAGTTTGTTTGAACACTTTTTAATGCAGTTCCACGTTTCAGGGGTTTCATCAGCCCAGTCAGACAGACAGACAGACAGACAGACAGACAGACAGACAGACAGACAGACAGACAGACAGACAGACAGACAGACAGACAGACAGACAGACAGACAGACAGACATTCAGCCCAGTGTGTCAGTAGCTGAGGGAACGGTGAAGATTCCATTCTTGGCGTAGAACGTGTTCTTCACGACGGACGACTTTCCACTCGCTGGAGATCTGTAGTTGACACCGTATTCACCTATGCACACACACACACACACACACACACACACACACACACACACACATACACACACACACACACACACACACACACACACACACACACACATACGGAGATAAGACATCTATTATCTCCGTATTCTATTTTTTTTGTAAATTAATGGCGTACTTCGCCATTCTATGTCACAAAAGTATTCAGATGTCCAATTCCAATTAAAAAATCACACCCTGTGTGAAGGTAGCGGCGCCTTTGAATACATTATGTCATCGATATGTGTTTATAATGTGTTTATAGCCATGTGTCATGTGAAGCTTGACCAATCACTTTGTTGACGGGTCTGACCAATCAGAGCGTCGACGAAAGATAAAGTTAAATTGAGGATCTAACTTTAAATAACTTACCTAGAAGGAGACTTTAGCCAAATAAAAATATATACAAAAAAAAACATGAGGAAATAAAAAATAAACCTTGACATCATAGTGATGTCATGAATAGTCCCCTTGCCTGACAAATCACAACCTTGACGGGCCTGACCAATCAGAACCTTGACGGGCCTGACCAATCAGAACCTTAACGGACTCTTGGATTCTCGATCGTCTCTATCAAACCATTCTGTCATAACGGATGACTGGGTCCCGAACTCAGACTTTCTATACATTCACCCTTCATCTGTTCTTGTATCTTTCTCTTTCTATTCGTCATATTAACTTTAAATAACTTACCTAGACGGAGACTTTAGCCAAATGAATAATAAGATGAAGTCATTGTCATCGTTTATATAGACATCGAATTCTATATTCATGACATCATAGTGATGTCATGAATAGTGACCAATCACAACTTTGGCGCACCTGACCAATCAGAACGTTGACGCACCTGACCAATCAGAACGTTGGCGCACCTGACCAATCAGAACGTTGACGCAAAAGCCAGGCATAGAGGGCTAATATCCGCTCTATACCTAAAGGTATAGAGCGGCTAGCGCCGCTAAAAATATCCATCCATCCATCCATCCATCCTACCTACCATCCATCCATCCTACCTAGTTTACACTTAGTTTATAGTTTATAGTTTATAATTCATACCTAGTTTACACTTAGTTTATATAGTTTATAATTCATACCTAGTTTACACTTAGTTTATATAGTTTATAATTCATACCTAGTTTACACTTAGTTTATATAGTTTATAATTCATACCTAGTTTCCATCCATACTCCCAGGAGGAAATCAGAGGAAAGTCATATTTCTCCTCTGGTCGTTTTTGGTCCCGCCTCTTGAGGTATAGGCTCCGCCCCTTCCCCTGAAGGCCAAAGGGAGATTAGTAGACAGACAGACAGACAGACAGACAGACAGACAGACAGACAGACAGACAGACAGACAGACAGACAGACAGACAGACAGTTGCTAGGGGGATATTGACATGGTACAGGATGTGGTTGCTAGGGGGATATTTACATGGTACAGGATGTGGTTGCTAGGGGGATATTTACATGGTACAGGATGTGGTTGCTAGGGGGATATTTACATGGTACAGGATGTGGTTGCTAGGGGGATATTTACATGGTACAGGATGTGGTTGCTAGGGAGATATTTACATGGTACAGGATGTGGTTGCTAGGGGGATATTTACATGGTACAGGATGTGGTTGCTAGGGGGATATTTACATGGTACAGGATGTGGTTGCTAGGGGGATATTTACATGGTACAGGATGTGGTTGCTAGGGGGATATTTACATGGTACAGGATGTGGTTGCTAGGGGGATATTTACATGGTACAGGATGTGGTTGCTAGGGGGATATTTACATGGTACAGGATGTGGTTGCTAGGGAGATATTTACATGGTACAGGATGTGGTTGCTAGGGGGATATTTACATGGTACAGGATGTGGTTGCTAGGGGGATATTGACATGGTACAGGATGTGGTTGCTAGGGGGATATTTACATGGTACAGGATGTGGTTGCTAGGGGGATATTTACATGGTACAGGATGTGGTTGCTAGGGGGATATTTACATGGTACAGGATGTGGTTGCGAGGGGGATATTTACATGGTACAGGATGTGGTTGCTAGGGGGATATTTACATGGTACAGGATGTGGTTGCTAGGGGGATATTTACATGGTACAGGATGTGGTTGCTAGGGGGATATTGACATGGTACAGGATGTGGTTGCTAGGGGGATATTTACATGGTACAGGATGTGGTTGCTAGGGGGATATTTACATGGTACAGGATGTGGTTGCTAGGGGGAGACACTGGTCTCATCAGTGGAACCTCAGTGAGGTTCCGCCCCACCGTTGCCGCAGCAACAGGAGGAGTCGGGTGGTCTCTGTGCTTCTCTGTTTCCTTGGTAACGGGAGGCAGGACACTCCTGGATGGGGGGGGGGGAACATTGGGACATTATGAATAAAATAAAAACATCTGTTTGCCTTTTAGACTTCACAGTACATATGTGACAAATAACTTAAACATACATAGAAACTATTAACATATTAATAGTTGTGTTGAGTTTACTTAATGTTAAGCTCTAGCTCACTCACTGCTGACTACCGTCCGGCGGTAAGCCATACACTCACTCACATTACCGACCGACATGGTATGGTACATGGTATATGTACCATACCGTGTACCATACCATGTACCATACCATGTACCATACCATGTACCATACCATGTACCATACCATGTACCATACCATGTACCATACCATGTACCATACCATGTACCATACCATGTACCATACCATGTACCATACCGTGTACCATACCGTGTACCATACCGTGTACCATACCGTGTACCATACCATGTACCATACCATGTACCATACCATGTACCATACCATGTACCATACCATGTACCATACCATGTACCATACCATGTACGCCCTAACCGCTCTCCTACCAGGTGTTAGCAGGGGGTCTGGGGGCCAGCAGTCTGGTCTCTCTGGAGGTCTGGTGTCTGGGGATGAAGCAGGTGGGATAGTCTTTGGAGAACCTGCTCTTCCACAGCAGACGACTCATCATCTCCTTGTGGATCTGCTCTCTGTAGCAGTTCTGCTTCTGGGTGGTCATCAGGGTCCTCATCTAGATGGACATGAGAACCACATGAGAACCTCATCTAGATGGACATGAGAACCTCATGAGAACCACATGAGAACCTCATGAGAACCTCATGAGAACCACATCTAGATGGACATGAGAACCTCATGAGAACCACATGAGAACCTCATGAGAACCTCATGAGAACCACATCTAGATGGACATGAGAACCTCATGAGAACCTCATGTAGATGGACATGAGAACCTCATGAGAACCACATGAGAACCTCATGAGAACCTCATGAGAACCACATCTAGATGGACATGAGAACCACATGAGAACCTCATCTAGATGGACATGAGAACCTCATGAGAACCACATGAGAACCTCATGAGAACCTCATGAGAACCACATCTAGATGGACATGAGAACCTCATGAGAACCTCATGTAGATGGACATGAGAACCTCATGAGAACCTCATGTAGATGGACATGAGAACCTCATGAGAACCACATTTAGATGGACATGAGAACCTCATGAGAACCACATTTAGATGGACATGAGAACCACATGAGAACCACATTTAGATGGACATGAGAACCTCATGAGAACCACATTTAGATGGACATGAGAACCACATGCGGCGTAGTTTAGCTTATTTTTGCCAGACCCAGAGGGTCGGCCTACATGAGGCTTTGTCTGTCCCTCTTTCGTCCCTCTTTTGTCCCTCTTTTGTCCATATATGGGCATAAAAGGGACACAGACAGACACATACAGAGATCTATTTTGTCCCTCTTTTCCATCAACCACTAGGGGTCTGGCAGTACCAGGTCTCCTGGTCCTAGTTATAATATAAATGTGAGTGTACTTTCCGGAGACTATTTAGCGTCTGTCTAGCTTTGTTATCCCACAGGGACTTAGTATTCCATTTAAATAGGGATTGGGCAAACAAACAGGGGGAACCAAAACAATAGGCGTGGCCTAGACCGGATCACAGGGGCCATTAATAACTAATACCAGGCTTTCCTCCGAGGTGGAAAGACTGGTAATGCGAGGTTAGTGTCACTACAGCCAGATCCAATACTCCTTCCTCCTCTGTCCTCCGTGTTACGGTGAAACTGGTGACCTGTTGAAATATGTGACCTGTTGTGGCCTTAACGTTTAGGTCATGTGATACGTGGCATAAATGCCACTCGGTTGTTCATCACGCTCCAACATGGACGTTAAGTCCCACAAGATGGTCACACATTTCGGCAGGTCACCAATTTCCTCATAACACCACACTGGAGGAGGCAGAAACGTGCGTCTCTGTGTTTTGTTGGCTTTAAAACAAAGTCACAAACTTTACAGCCAAAAGGCCATAAAGATACAATGAATACAATAGAATATATAATGTATGAATATACAATAGAAGACAAATTGTCCAATTCTTTTTCTGTGCAATAATGTGGGATTTCACCAGCGAACATGTGTGTGTGTGTGTGTGTGTGTGTGTGTGTGTGTGTGTGTGTGTGTGTGTGTGTGTGTGTGTGTGTGTGTGTGTGTGTGTGTGTGTGTACTCCACATTTGTCCCTACCTTTAGTTCTGTCTCTTCTCTTCTCTTCTCTTCTCTTCTCTTCTCTTCTCTTCTCTTCTCTTCTCTTCTCTTCTCTTCTCTTCTCTTCTCTTCTCTTCTCTTCTCTTCTCTTCTCTTCTCTTCTTCAGTGAAAATGAACGGTAGATCAAATGACCCACAACACAGAGAAACATGAGAGGGTCTCTCTCTCTCTCTCTCTCTCTCTCTCTCTCTCTCTCTCTCTCTCTCTCTCTCTCTCTCTCTCTCTCTATTTCACTCGCACGCACGCACGCACACGCACACGCACACACACACACACACACACACACACACACACACACACACACACACACACACACACACACACACACACACACACACACACACACACACAATGATCTACAAGCTCACAAAAACTAAACAAAAAAACCTGATAAAAAGGTATTAAATCGAGGATTAAAATAAAATAATAAGAATAAGATTAAAAACGGCAGGGATTGTTCATAATTGATCACTGATCATCAATAAGTACAGTAATTAAGTACAGTATCAATTAAAACTGTTTAATAATTAACAAATAATAAATGTTTCATAATTAACATTTTGTCCTCCAGTAACCTTTATTCTGAAAATCCGCACAACCGGAAGTTACTTCAGCTCACTCTCGTCAACTTAACGCTCCGCCGGAAGCCGGAAAGTCTTTCTTTCAACTACATCCGGTTCACGGCTCAGTCAGCAGAACGCTCTTCTCTACAGCAGCGCGAGACATTTATTACTCATTATTATTATTAGTATTAGTATTTAATACTATTTAAAGTGTTTATAGTTTACATTAATTAATCAGTTTATTCATAATGTCTGGAAGAGACGGTGAGTTTATTATCAACCTCTGAGTCATGTTCTCTGTGTTAGCATGATGCTAACATGTAGCTCAACGTGTGTCGCATGTTATTAATGTGTTTCATTCATATTCATGTTAACATGATGTTAGTATGTTTAATGTTCATGTTAACATGATGTTTGTATGTTAGTATGTTTAATGTTAACATGATGTTAATATGTTTAATGTTCATGTTAACATGATGTTAGTATGTTTAATGTTCATGTTAACATGATGTTAATATGTTTAATGTTCATGTTAACATGATGTTAGTATGTTTAATGTTCATGTTAACATGATGTTAATATGTTTAACAGGGGGTTAAACATCAGGGGGTCCTCAGCCTAACCAGTTAATACAGCATCAGGGGGTCCCCAGCCTAACCAGTTAATACAGAATCAGGGGGTCCCCAGCATTCAGTTAATACAGCATCAGGGGGTCCCCAGCCTAACCAGTTAATTCAGCATCACAATAATTTTAACCACTTTATCCATTTAAAATGTTGGTTATTAAAAAATATTCACTATTTTTGAATATTTCTGAAAGATACAGAAAATGTTGAATAATGTTGGCCTTTTATTTGAACAAATCTCTTCTGGGGGTCCCTGTGTGGCATGAAACATTCTCTTCTGGGGGTCCCTGTGTGGCATGAAACATTCTCTTCTGGGGGTCCCTGTGTGGCATGAAACATTCTCTTCTGGGGGTCCCTGTGTGGCATGAAACATTGTCAGATGGGGGTCCCTGTGTGACATGAAACATTGTCAGATGGGGGTCCGTGACCAAAATGAAAATAATTCTATTCATATCGATTATTATTAGAATATTTGACAACACCCCTTTTTCCATTTTTTTGCCGTGGGGTTTGTTTGTTTGTTTGTTTGTTTGTTTGTTTGGCTGAAATTGTTCTGGAGAATTGTTTACTTTCATTTGTTATATCAAAAGTCCCTAAAATAAAATTTGGAATGACTTCCTGTAAAGGCAAAATAGAGAATAAATAAATATTACAGCCATACTAGGTATCCTCTAAAATGTAATTATTACTATGGGCAGGGTTAAGATGACAATATAGCCTTTGCAACAGAACTTAAAAAAATATAAATATATATCCATGTTTATTTTGAATATTACATTTTTATCCTACAAACGATTATTAGAATATTCGATTATTCAGACCCAGCCCTAGTCCACGGCCAAATGTCTGTCTGTCTGTCTGTCTGTGTCATGTCATTAACCCATTAACACCTGTCACTTAAGATTTCTTTGGCTATTCAAAAATATCAGATCTACAAGCTCATGGCGCGGCACCGAGTGCCGCGCCATGAGCTTGTAGATCTGATATTTTTTTTGAAAAATCGTGAAAAAATATTTTTTACATTTTTTTTTCAAAATGTTAAGGATTTAGAAAACATTTTTAGAAATCGGCCTCAGGTCTTAATGGGTTTTAATATGGAGGGTTATCATGTTCATATTAATATATATATATATATGTTTCTCTAGGTGGTAAAAAGAAGCCCCTGAAGGCCCCCAAGAAACAGAACAAGGATGTGGATGATGTAAGATACAGTTGATGTAAAATATGCACACAGTGTGCATGATATATTTACACCAGGGTTAAAAATATCAATGGACTGAGACGGTTATAAATATCATATTTAACAGCTTGAACCCCAGCATCCATACTGGGTTCAGCAGCGGCGTCCATTTTGTGGTTCCACAGATCGGAAGCCTTTTTTTTTTTTGGTTCATTCCGAAAATATTCATATTATATTATTATATATATTTTTATACTATTTTTATAGTATTTCAGATTCCATGTGTACGCTCTCTCTTTGACATTAAACATATATAGAAGCAGTGGTATTATAATAGCATATCATACAGTAATATTATTAGTTCTCAACTAGTGGTCCGGGGACCACTATTGGTCCTTGCGGGGGTTCCAGGTGGTCCCCAGCTAAATGATGGAGAGTGTAAAATGTAACCAAATGGACCCTTATAGATCTATAACTCTTTAGAGTGTAAAATGTAACCAAATGGACCCTTATAGATCTATAACTCTTTAGAGTGTAAAATGTAACCAAATGGACCCTTATAGATCTTTAACTCTTTAGAGTGTAAAATGTAACCAAATGGATCCTTAGATCTATAACTATTGAGTGTAAAATGTAACCAAATGGATCCTTAGATCTATAACTATTGAGTGTAAAATGTAACCAAATGGATCCTTAGATCTATAACTATTGAGTGTAAAATGTAACCAAATGGATCCTTATAGATCTATAACTCTAGAGATTGTAAAATGAAACCAAATGGACCCTTACGGGTTCTACTAAGTGTTCTGTACGAGAGTTCTACTAAGTGTAACAGTCTGTTGAAAAATGAAAGTTTGGCCGTTAGTGATGTCATTTTGACAGCATTAATATATATATATATATAAAGCGAACATTTTTAACTTAAATCTTTTTATCTTTACTGTTATCCTAACAGTTTTTTGAAAAAAACGTATGTTGCTATAATATCAGGGGTTCTCAACCTTGATACATAGACTGAAAACTGTGTGTGTGTGTGTGTGTGTGTGTGTGTGTGTGTGTGTGTGTGTGTGTGTGTGTGTGTGTGTGTGTGTGTGTGTGTGGTGTGTGTGGTGTGTGTGTTGTGTAGGACGACATGGCCTTTAAGCAGAAGCAGAAAGACGACCAGAAGGCCATGGAGGCGTTGAAGGCCAAAGCAGCAGGAAAAGGACCTCTTAGTGAGAACAACCTCTTATCTCCATGTTCTTTGTCCTACGTGAAGTAGCAGATCTACAAGCTCGAAACGTGGCACCAAGCGACCCGTGTTGAGCTTGTAGATCTGCTACTTTTGCAATGTTTTAATTGGAATCCAATTTTCCTCCGTAACATAATTTAAAACGTGAAACTAATATATTCTTGGTTCATTTCGCATAAAGTGAAATATTTAAAACCTATGTGTTGTTTTAATCTTGATGACTATGGCATACAGCTCATTAACATATTTTAAATGATCTGGCATATAGAGCACCGAAGTCTGACGTCATTTTACACATCCTAGGTTTGTCTACCTGGTTCGCGGTTTTCCACCCCGTTCTGAATCCCCATAGACGTGTTTAATATCTTTAATATCGCGTCAAAAAAGAACTGTGTTCCAAAAATAAACAAGTGACCCTGACGGTTTGACTCTTATGGATATGAAGCATCAACTGACGGTGAGAAAACATTAATGTTACTTCCGCCGAATGAGTTAAATTTTCTCCAGAAACAGACTGTATCAAAATAATTGACTGACTATTATAAACCATACAGAGCCTCCCTGACAATATCGCCGAAACAGTTTGTTTATTTTTGGACCACAATTCTTATATGAGACGATTCTATGATGACCCAATGTTATTCTCCATAGAGACATTACTTTACGAACCTGGGGATGAACGAGTGATGTCAGGACTTCTGCACTCTATTACATTACATTACATTACAGTCATTTAGCAGACGCTTTTACCAAAGCTACTTACAATAAGTGCATTCAACACAGGTAGGGAACTAAACTACTAATCACCAGAAGTCTGAAGTGAATTCTCTTCTAAAACAAGCAACTAAGAGTATACCTAATAAGTGCAATATATCAGCTACCTACTTTATTAAACTGATGAGACAAAATAGGAAAATCAAATGAGCAAGAGCTAAAACAAATAAGTGTATCAAATAAACAAGATCCAATAAAACAAGAGTTCATACAAATAATTGACAACAAGTAGGCAATGCGTTCCTGTGTCATCAAGCTGGTAAATGCACAGCGAGGATTTGCAGAAACTAAAGCTAGTTTAATTTCGTTTTTTACGGCCCGTCTTTGAACATATAAATATGTGCTCCATGCACACGCTGTGTATTGCACTTTACATTTAATGTGGCTTCATTTCAAATTGTGGAGGAGGCAGAGCAAACCTCTGTAACTTTGTTCTCTCTCCTCTTCTCTTTATTTCATTTATTTAAACATTATAGACACATTATAAACCTCTGTAACTTTGTTCTCTCTCCTCTTCTCTTTATTACATTTATTTGAACATTATAAACACATTATAAACCTCTGTAACTTTGTTCTCTCTCCTCTTCTCTTTATTACATTTATTTAAACATTATAAACACATTATAAACCTCTGTAACTTTGTTCTCTCTCCTCTTCTCTTTATTACATTTATTTAAACATTATAGACACATTATAAACCTCTGTAACTTTGTTCTCTCTCCTCTTCTCTTTATTACATTTATTTAAACATTATAGACACATTATAAACCTCTGTAACTTTGTTCTCTCTCCTCTTCTCTTTATTACATTTATTTAAACATTATAAACACATTATATACCTCTGTAACTTTGTTCTCTCTCCTCTTCTCTTTATTACATTTATTTAAACATTATAAACACATTATAAACCTCTGTAACTTTGTTCTCTCTCCTCTTCTCTTTATTACATTTATTTAAACATTATAAACACATTGTAAACCTCTGTAACTTTGTTCTCTCTCCTCTTCTCTTTATTTCATTTATTTAAACATTATAAACACATTATAAACCTCTGTAACTTTGTTCTCTCTCCTCTTCTCTTTATTTACATTTATTTAAACATTATAAACACATTATAAACCTCTGTAACTTTGTTCTCTCTCCTCTTCTCTTTATTACATTTATTTTTCATCTGCAGCGTCAGGTGGAATCAAGAAATCAGGCAAGAAGTGAAGATGTGAAGATGATGCTGACTTTGCTCCAGAGTTCCTTTTACCCCTAGTTTCTGCCCACATCATGCCCATGTTATGCCCACATGATGCCCACATCATGCCCATGTTTTGCCCATGTTATGCCCACGTTATGCCCACATCATGCCCACACTGATGCCCACATGATGCCCACATCATGCCCACATGATGCCCACATCATGCCCACATGATGCCCGTCTGGTTGCCAGGATAAACCAGCCCCTCTGATCCTAAGCCCACACCCTGCCCTTACTGTACGTACATGTATGACCCCTCCCAGCCCAACATGCAGATCTACATACATAAATAAGTATGACTGAACATTAAGTTTGTTTAGTTATGTCACAAAGGAAAGTGTTACAACAAGAATAATTACATGGAGACGTTAGTGTATAAATTAATGATCTGTTCCAACACACATGTTCTACCAAAACCTGCTAAATGACTTCTGATGATGATGATGTGCACCGAAAACATCTGATCTACATTACCAGTGGATGGGATGTTTTTCATGCTGGCCACTAAGGTATATATCAGGCTTAACTCTGTGGGTCTTAAACTCCTCCTTATCAGAACACGTATGGATCCATGTTCAGTTTGTAATGTATGTATGTATGAACAACATTCACATCCTGTCCTGTTTTATTCATCTTTATTTAAAGTGTTTAAGAGGCAGAAACTGAACCACCTGGGCTTTAGTTGAAATTAGTTTTTGTTGTTGTAAAGCAGATACCGTATCAATAAAACGTTTTTTTTTGTATTTACTGCGTGGTGTATATATATATTTTTTAATTCATTAACCTATGATATCCCGTACAAGTGTGGAAAATACATTCCTGAGCTGTTATCTATTAGTGCTGCGGTGTAACTGAAAATAGACGATCTATAAGCGCTGTGAGCTTGTAGATCGGCTATTTTAGAAACGGCCTAAGTAATAAGAAAGGGCTTCATTGGTCGGGGAGTAAAGGGGTTCCACAGGGCCGCGCCTCGAGCCAAATGTATGCTGCTCCGGTGCTTCTGTAGAGGAACTGGTTACTGTGAAGGAGGAAGGTACTGGAGAAACAGTTTGTAATTACAGGCTAACAAACATAACGTGACAACATTTAGATGTCAGTACGTCTTCATCGGGTCGAGCTTAAAGGAGAATTTCACCCAACGTTTTTCTTAGCTTTTTTTATAATGTTATGATAGCCTAGCACGAGTGACACAGTAGCAACATGTCATAACTCCATCCTGGGTCCACCGCAGATAAAGACCCTCTCCCTATGGGACTTGCTCTGAATCGGGTATTTTATTTTATTTTATTTTTTTTTCGTGTGAGATCTGATGTTAATAGTGAGAGAACGCTATGAGAATATAATAATAATAATAATATAATATAGAGAATGCTATGTAACGTGTTTATCTTGAATGTCCTCCAACGTAAGTCTCTCTTTTGCAACTCTTCCGGTTTGGGCGGAAGTTAATTGGTTAATGTGTTTTTTCTTTTTGTTGTATAAAACCTAAATCTACAAAGTAACTCGTAACTAAAGTTTTCAATTAATGGATGTTAGAGTTGGAGTACAAATATCAAGTATTGAAACATGGAAATACTTAAGTAAAAGCACCTTGAGATTGTTGTTATGTACACTTAGAATAAATGTACTTAGTTACTGTCCTCCACTGTGACGACTGCAGTCAGAAACCTCAAAACAAGTATAGTGTTTAGACGGATGCCAGGTTCATCTGTTGACCTCCTGACATCCTATAGTATCAATTTACACATGTATAGGATATTTATTTTTGATAGTATATTGTTGAGACAGATTCGACAATTCAGGTTCATTGTTTACCTGTGATCCGAGTTTACTGAGACACTACACTGTCTCTGTATTCTATGATCCTATAGTTTACTGAGACACTACACTGTCTCTGTATTCTATGATCCTATAGTTTACTGAGACACTACACTGTCTCTGTATTTTATGATCCTATAGTTTACTGAGACACTACACTGTCTCTGTATTCTATGATCCTATACTTTACTGAGACACTACACTGTCTCTGTATTCTATGATCCTATAGTTTACTGAGACACTACACTGTCTCTGTGTATTCTATGATCCTATAGTTTACTGAGACACTACACTGTCTCTGTATTCTATGATCCTATAGTTTACTGAGACACTACACTGTCTCTGTATTCTATGATCCTATAGTTTACTGAGACACTACACTGTCTCTGTATTCTATGATCCTATAGTTTACTGAGACACTACACTGTCTCTGTATTCTATGATCCTATAGTTTACTGAGACACTACACTGTCTCTCTGTATTCTATGATCCTATAGTTTACTGAGACACTACACTGTCTCTGTATTCTATGATCCTATAGTTTACTGAGAAACTACACTGTCTCTGTATTCTATGATCCTATAGTTTACTGAGACACTACACTGTCTCTGTATTCTATGATCCTATAGTTTACTGAGACACTACACTGTCTCTCTGTATTCTATGATCCTATAGTTTACTGAGACACTACACTGTCTCTGTATTCTATGATCCTATAGTTTACTGAGACACTACACTGTCTCTGTATTCTATGATCCTATAGTTTACTGAGACACTACACTGTCTCTGTATTCTATGATCCTATAGTTTACTGAGACACTACACTGTCTCTGTATTCTATGATCCTATAGTTTACTGAGACACTACACCGTCTCTGTATTCTATGATCCTATAGTTTACTGAGACACTACACTGTCTCTGTATTCTATGATCCTATAGTTTACTGAGACACTACACTGTCTGTATTCTATGATCCTATACTAAGTTTACTTATGTCTTCATATAACACCCAATGAATGGTCTGATAAATGGTGGGTAGGTCAGTATGTCTCCTACTTTGCCCATTCAATGGTCTGAGAAACCGTGATAATCTCCTATTCAATGCATTGATAGCATCCAAATGGGGTTCTGGTTCCTCTTGATGGACATGGTAGTCTCTCTGGTTCCTCTTGATGGACATGGTAGTCAGGGGCGTGCACAGACATTTTGAGGGGCAGGTGCTCAAGTAAATTATACTTTTTTTGTTTACTTGGTCTGCTCTTTTTTCCCCTCTACACCTATACCTCTTTGCCAAAAATAGCAGATCTACAAGCTCACAACGCCTCGCAGCGCGAGGCGTTGTGAGCTTGTAGATCTGCTATTTTTGGCTAAAGTTCTCCTCAGAAAAGGGATGCTAGGTTTTGAGTGGTTATGGTAAAAAGAAAAATCACATCACATAAAGATTTGGCGGACCGCCTGTAGTAACTCTGAGGACCCCCTAGGGGTCCCGGACCCCCTGTTGAAGACCCCTGCTGTAAACTGGGCACACTTCAAAAGGGCACTTCTGGTCAAGAGGGCAAAGGGCAGGTTGCTCTAGCACCACCTAGAGTCTATCTGTGCACGTCCCTGATGGTAGTCTCCACAGAGGAATATCTTCTGCTCTGGGACAATAGACCCCTTAACAGACGACGTCACACTGATAAGAACCAGTATGCGTGCAACCAGTATGCGCGCAATGAAACCCATTCTATCAGGTCTCGCTAGGACGCGCCTCACTAGCCAACACACAAGAGGGGGTTGGGGTGTGCTGAAACCAGCGCAGCCCGAAATAACAGGTTGGGAATTGATTGCGTGAAGCAATCACCTGTGCGTCCAGTCTCAATGTTAGTAAACAAATAATTGGTCTATGTGTCCAACAAAGTGGATTCTTCTTTGTGCCACAAACACCTGAGATGAAAGGGATGGCGTCATAGATGTGAGCTTTTGTGGGATGGTTCCTCCATGAAAGGTTCTGGATATTGACATGAAGAATGGATCAATTGTTTTACGTCACACTCCAGGCAACCTACACTCCACATTTGGGCCAAAGTTTGGGGGGAACATACAAATACATACTCTATATTGATCCTACCTCGCAGCGGTGGAAAAAGTAGCCTATACTCACATTTTTACTTTAGTAAAAGTATCATGGCATGTATATAGGGATGAAGAGGTTAATTTGTGTTTTATAATAATCAAAATCTACAAAGTAACTAAAGTTTTCTAATAATTGTAGTGGAGTAAACGTACAATATTTGCCTCTGAGATGTCGAGTGTTTTCTTTTTTTCTATGAAAATAACCAAAGTGATAGAACTTGCACAAAGACAAGTTTTACATTTGTTTCTCTTTTTCTGTAAACCTGTGATGAGACAATAAAGATGATTCTGATTCTGAGTTGAAGTAAACGTATAAACAATTGGAAATACTCCAGGAAAGTACAGTACTTAAGTAAATATATTTAGTTACTTTCCAGAGCATGTCCTGTGATGTAAATAAGGTCATAATTGTGTGGATGTAGAGACACTGATATGTTTCATATAATGTTATATTTATCACAAAACTCCTCCATCACAAATTACAATATGGTTAACCAGTATAAATGTGTGATTCTGTAAATGTATGTATTTGATACTACATAATATTATATTCATAAGATGGCAGACAAATAAAACATGACAATGTTGAACATGTGATCATATCAACTTTTCTGTGAAGATGTGAGTTATTATTTAATTATAACACATAATAATATTGTAATATTATATATTAGTGTATTAGTGTGATAAAACATGTTGTGAAGATGTGAGTTATTATTTAATTATAACACATAATAATATTGTAATATTATATATTAGTGTGATAAAACATGTTGTGCCAGATTTGCATTTAAAACTTTCAAATATACTTTTACTGTTTCAACTCCATGGTGAGTCAAAGTTAACCTGTTTTATAGATGAGATAGAGATGAAGCAGGGACCCCCCATGGACCCCCACTGCATATTGTTTAAAGTTGTGTGCTGGGGTGTGTAGTTTGAATGTGTGTAGTTTGAATGTGTGTTTAACACAGTGACTGGTCATGGACAGACAGTAAAAACTGCAGTTTGGCCGCCATCTAGTGTTCACCAGCAGACACTGCATGTGTCTGAGTATTAATCAGTGTTTTTCTCAAAATGTTTCATGTCAAGGACCCCCACATTAATTTATGCATTTGGCCACGGACCCCCATCTGAAAAAAATTATGTTGTGCCAGGGACCCCAGGGGACCCCCAGAAGATGTTCAGAAATTCAACATTATTCAACATTTTCCAAACATTTTCGAGATGTTTAAAAAATATCAGATCTACAAGCTCTCAGCGCATCACTTCCTGCCGCGCTGCGAGCTTGTAGATCTGATATTTTTGAATAGAAAAGTATAAAATATGGATGAAGTGCTTACAGTGATTAAATCATTTAGCTGGGGACCCCCTGGAACCTCCGGTAGGACCCCTGGGGGTCCCCGGACCCCACTTTGAGAACCAATGCTTTAAATAATACAAGTTCATATTGATTCCACCATAGATACTGTTTTTAATAGACTATTTATTCAAATATGTAAATTATCTCATTAAATATGCACGATTCAAACATGTATGAAGCATAAATAGCTATAAGAGGAATCACATATCATTGTCTGTCCAAAACCCTTTATTATTATTATTTTTTTACTCAAGCATAATGAGAATAAAAGTACTTTTACTTGTAACAGAGTATATGTTATGTTTATATTATCTCTACTCTCCCACACACGAATACAAGAAGACTCACCTCAAGACAAACTCACCTCAACTGAAAAAGGAATACTCACCTCGGGGGTAGGAACAGTCACCCCGGGGGGTGGGTAAACTCACCTCAGGACCTGAGAAGACTCACCTCGGAACACTCACCTCAGGGGTAGGAATACTCCCCCCGGGGGTAGGAAAACTCACCCAGAAAAACTCAATGGTGTAATGCCACGGTTCTCAAAGTGGGGTCCGCGACGCATAGCCAGGGGGTCCGCGAAAATATTTCACAGATATTAAAAAAAAGTTTTGATAAAAAAATATTTTTTGATAAAAAATATTTGTTGATAAAAAATATTTTTTGATAAAAAATATTTTTTGATTAAAAATATTTTTGTATTATTATTTGTTTTTATGGGGGGGGGGTTAGTGAAAGTTGCATAAATTATTACTGTAATGGTGTGTGTGTGATATGAAATGTGAGCTTACAATAATCACAGTAATCATGTTCCATCATATTCAAAGGCTTTTGCAGAGAAATGAGACAGACTCCAGTCACTTTCAAATTAGAGCACTGCAGCAGGCAGGTGTGTGCGTCTGTTTCCAGCTGACGCTTGTTGACGCTCGTTAATGTTATAGGCATCAGAGGCAAATGCTTTTGCACTGTCAAATAGGCCAACATCTAATCTAAGATTAGTGGGACTCATTCAAATGACCACCAGTGAGTCCCGGGACTCACTTAATTAAAAACCTAACATCACTGTATACATATTAGATGTATTTGATATTTATTAGATATTACAATAGTGAAATGTATATCTAATAGTAACTAAAGTTCAATAATGCTTACTATAGTGAAATGTATCTATTAGTAACTAAAGTTCAATAATGCTTACAATAGTGAAATGTATATCTAATAGTAACTAAAGTTCAATAATGCTTAGCTAAATGTAATTTAACAACATAAATTGACATTGGAATGTTCATTTCTCTGGGTTCCTACCTTTGTTTGTTTGTTTGTTTGATGGGGGCACAGGAGTGAAGGGGAGGAGGGGGGTTGACCACTTAACACTAATATCCCACTTAATGATTCATTGTTTGATATCTAATAGGTGGATGGGGCAAGGTGTGGAGCTGGAGACACATAGCAAATGACCATGCTATTTGCTATTTGCATTCCTTGTTCACTTTTCTGATGAAATCTACCTTCTTTTCTGATGAAATCTACCTTGTATTTAAAGCACTTTAATTAGCTAAATGTAATTAAACATCATTATGAAAGCATTCTGTGAAAATGGAAAGCTCACATTATGAAAGCATTCTGTGAAAATGGAAAGCTCACAAGCCGGTAGATCTACCTTTTTACCTTTTCTGATGAAATCTACCTTGTATTTAAAGCACTATTTAAAGCACTTTATTAATTCTATACCTTCAAAGAAAGAATTTAATCCAGATATGGAGTAATCCAGATATGGATTAAACATCATAGCTCACAAGCCGGTAGATCTACCTTTTTACCTTTTTTTAAACATTGGGGTGAGTATTCCTACCTCTGAGGTGAGTCTTCCGAGGTGAGTGTTCTCAGGTCATGGGGTGAGTGTTCCTACCCCCCGAAAATCTTGGGGGTGAGTATTCCTACCTCTGAGGTGAGTCTTCCGAGGTGAGTATTCCTACCTCTGAGGTGAGTTGGTTTTGAGGTGAGTCTTCTTGATACCCCACACACAGCTGAGGAGGCTCAGTGTTGATGATTGACAGCAAAGCAGCGTGTGATCCATTCACTCTGACGGATGAATCCGGTCCGGAAACGGAAACGGAACCGTTTATCCATGTTGTACTTCAACAGACCGGATCCAGTGGGCGGGGCTTCAGACCGGATGTGAGAACGGGTTTAAAGTGAACACAGGAACACGAGCCACGGGTTTGAACCATAGAGTTACAAACAATGTTTGAACAGTTTGAACGTCCTCCACGCTGCAACATGTAATGTTTGATTTATATGAACATAATCACACGTTTTTATCAACAATATTTAACACTATTATTATTCAAGCTTTCTGTTTGTTTTATAGGATTGAATTATTATGACACCGAATGGACAAAAACATAATAATAGTGTTTTTACAACCAACAAACACACATTATTCCAAATGATCACAACTAAAGTGTAACCTTAACCCACACTCACTGTGAGGGTTTGTAGATCTAACCCCTGTGTGGGGGTTTGTAGATCTAACCCTGCCATAGATTCATGTGTGTTTATTTATATTCTATATTAAACTTTAGCCTCGGATCAAAACTGTCAGGGATTTATTTATGTGATCGATTCTGATGTTTGTTTGTAGTTTTAACGGCTGGTAAATCTCCTTAAATGAACACAATAACAACATAAAGTGTTTAAACCTAAAGCCATGGATGTAACTCGTCCATACGGGTCGGTTGTGTTCCGTAATATTACGTAAAGTTTAATAAATAAGTGTTTTAATCTCGTGTGTGTCTGAACGCCGTATTATTTCCTGATTTACATGGAGTGTAATACCGGCGTTCACCTGCTGCAACATCTTCAAACAGTGTTTTGTAGTTCTGTGTTTAAGGCTCGTGCGTCTACATTTATTTATGCATTGTAAATATAAAGTGATTATCTTAAAGGCACAATATGGGATGTTAGTGTTCAGTTAATATTCAGTATAGTTTAATAAATAAGTGTTTTAATCCCCTCTGTGGATGAACGTCATTGTATTTCCTGATTGACATGGGGTGTAATACTGGCGTTCACCTGCTAACGGCGCCACTTACACCCACTGAAGAATACACAGTGATATTCAGTCACAGACCAGATTAAAACGTTTATTTATTGAATAATACGGAATATTACTGAACACAAAGGGTCCGTACGGTGGGATAACATCTATGGCTTTGGGATTAACACTTTATTTTTATAATGTATACATTTATGGAGATGTTTGAGACTTTAACATGGAATTAACTCCAGTCCAAACACTATTTTTGGGGTGTGTTCAGAATGTCATAGATAGGATAATAAATGAAACTCTCCAAGATAATCAAAAGCTTAAGACTTAATGCCACTTTTGTTAACCCCTTAAACCCCCAGCATCCCTTTTCTGGGGGGAACTTTCGGCAAAAATCTATCAGCCGATCTACAAGCTCAAGCTTCGCCAAAAAAACCTAGCAGATCTACAAGCTCACAACGTGTTGCAACACGTTGTGAGCTTGTAGATCTGCTATTTTTAACCACTTGAACCTTAGCATCTCTTTTCTGAAGAGAACTTTTACCAAAAATAGCCGATCTACAAGCTCACAATGCCTCGCGCTGCGAGGCGTTGTGAGCTTGTAGATCGGCTATTTTTGGCAAAGAGGTATGGACTCCGGGCATAGCGACGTAACATGGTCGCCACGCCCTTAAATCGTGCCACTTCCGCCGCCATGTTGAGGGAGTAGATTGACAGCTGCCACAAGTGTAGAGTAGTGTAGTGTAGTCTGTAGTCCTGTGTTTGTTGTCCAGCAAGTAGACGGTGTACATTATTATCTATCTCTAACTTGTCTGTTGCTCTAATTTAGCAATGGTACGACAGTGCTGCATTATCGGATGCAATGCCAAGGTTTCAGACGTTAAATTAAAAAAGTTAAATTGCACACATTTCCAACCTGGAGGAAAAGCTGTTGGAGATCAGATGTCGAGATATCAAAGAAACGGCTTGGCATGGGTATCTTAAATACAATGAGATTGAGCTATCAGCTAAATTGTGTTTCTCTATGTGTCCAGTCTGAGAAACGTAGTGTAACGTGGGTGCAGGCTCACGGTCACGGTGGCTGAGTAAACAGCTGTCTGTCTGTCAGCAAGAGTTAAGACGTCGGAGATATCAAATAAATGTAGTATGGCTTGGGTGTCAGCTGACCAAATAACATAACCTTCAACAACATTCCCAAACACATATAAGCTCAAACGAGCATGACAGCACACAATCAAACATGTAAACATCTGTTGGAGGCGAGAGGATCAGCATCAGCGTTGCCATGTCGGCTTATTATAAGCGACTTTGGGCTTCTTTTTCTGTGAAGTTGCTTGTAAAATTAGTAGTTTTGTATGGCTTATTTATAAAGTGTACTTGCTTATTTAGGCTTATTTAGGTACTTGCTTATTTAGGCTTATTTAGGTGCTTGATTATTTAGGCTTTTTAAAAAAAACAAAAAAAATTAAACCAGTGGTTCTCAAATCTTTTCATGAAAATGTTTTGTGCCAGGGAGCATTTGTGTTGTTAGAATGTTTTAAAAAATATTCCAAATATTCTTTATTTTATTGCAAGAGTTTTTTTTAATAACCTATGTACAAGCTCACGTGAGCTTGTAGATCGGCTATTTTCAAGTAGTCGATGTATCTAAGCCACTTCTTTTGGGCTTGTTTTCATAGACCTGGTTGCTTATTTCTCTCGCAAAACATGGCAACACTGATCGCAGGTAGCGTGCCTTTGCGTCTGCATTCAGCTTCTCTCTGTATGGTAACTCTCTGTCACGCATTGCCAGGTCCATCTTCTGTCCTTTACCAATAAATTCGCTGTAGTTCAGGACACGTCGTGACTCGTGGGTAACTGTCAATGTTGTTGATACGAGCTGTTGTTATGGAGCTCCCTTAATATGGCCACCGGAACTACTTCAGCCTAAGCTTGCAGCGGTGGCCTAGTGGTTAGAGGGGCGGCCTTGATACCGGAAGGTCCCTAGTTCGATTCCCCAATTCATCACATCAATCATGAATCACCGCTGAATAGCCCTTGAGCAAGGCTTCCATGCAGGGTCCGGCTGGAAACAAGCTTCGTGCTTAGTCCGACACCCTGGGTAAACAACAAACTTTGCTTTGCTTTGCTTTAGCTTGGCCACGCCTTTTGCCCGGAGTCTATAGGTGTAGAGGGAAAAAAGAGCAGAACACGTAAACAGAAAAAGTTGAATCTGAAACACAATTTTATACAATATAGAGTATAGGGGTCCCTGCTTCATCTCTCTCTCAGCTAGGGGGTCCTTGGCCTGAAAACGTTGAAGACCCCTGGTATAGAGGGTTTACAGGTCTGTTTTATCAAGTATAGAGGGTTTACAGGTCTGTTTTATCAAGTATAGAGGGTTTACAGGTCTGTTTTATCAAGTATAGAGGGTTTAAGTGGTGCTGGATTTGACTCAACTAAAAGCTAATTCATCCTTTTGTATGGGTTAGGGTTAGTTTATGGTTGTGTATGGTTAGGTTGTGTATGGTTAGGTTGTGTATGGGTTAGGGTTAGTGAAGGGTTGTGTATGGGTAGGTTGTGTATGGGTTAGGGTTAGTGTAGGGTTGTGTATGGTTAGGTTGTGTATGGGTTAGGGTTAGTGTAGGGTTGTGTATGGTTAGGTTGTGTATGGTTAGGTTGTGTATGGGTTAGGGTTAGTGTAGGGTTGTGTATGGTTAGGTTGTGTGTGGGTTAGGGTTAGTGTAGGGTTGTGTATGGTTAGGTTGTGTATGGGTTAGGGTTAGTGTATGGTTAGGTTGTGTATGGTTAGGGTTAGTGTAGGGTTGTGTATGACGGATACATTAAAATCTCTGTGATAACTATTGTGAGTGTTTGTAATGATAACAATGATCGGCCCATCCCTATAGTGACAGGAGTTTATGAGTTTATTAGGATCCCATTAGCTGGTGCATAACAACAGCTAATCTTCCTGGGGTCCACACCACAAATAACATGAAACATGACATTCAACATTACAGGACAATATTGTGAGAATAGCCGATCTACAAGCCTCACTTCACTGGCTCAATTTTAGAATTGACTTTTTATTTGCTTGTAAATCTTTAAACGGGCTAGTATATCTTCGCTGTACCTCGCTGAGCTCCTGGAACCATACACTTTTAGCCAGGGCTCTGAGGTCTTGCCGATCAGTCGTTACTGGTCGTTCCAAAGACTAGCAAAAAGACCAGGGGTGGCCGCGCCTTTTCTTTCTTTTTAACGTTTTTGCTTTTCTTTGTTGCTTTATTGATAAATAATTTGTACCTTTTCTGTTTCTTGCTCTATAAAGCACTTTGAGCTGCATTTCATGTCATGAAAGGTGCTACAAATAATGTTTATTATATTATTAGATGACGGGAGACGCTGCTGGAAGGCTCAACCCAAGGATGCCCTTAGAGATGTAGATCTGGAGATCTCTATCCATGGATGTGTCTGCATGGGGGGGATTCCTCCACGCTGAAAGACCTCGGTCCAACGGGGGTTTCTTCTGAAGACGGCTCAAAGTAGGAACCTCTTTAGGACTGTCACCATTATGACCTTTAACTTGACCATTCATTGTCGCTGCAATAATTGTGATTTAACGATGTAATTGCGTCGTAGTAACATTTTGAATAAAACTGTGTCAGGCTTTTTTAGGCTTCGTAAACAAAAGCTGAACTACAAGCTGAAAACGCATCACGTTGTGACGTGTTTTGAGCCTGTAGTTTGGCTATTTACACAAAAGTGTAACTGGTTGGATCTTTGTGTTGCAATCAGCTGCAGCTGTTGAGGCCAGACACAAACATGTTGAGGCTGTCCACAAACAGACAGACAGACAGACGGACGGACGGACAGACACACACGGTCAAATGTAGGAGTGGTTGGAACCACTTAAAAAGTGACACACAGATGCTCTCCTGGTCTGAAAGGGTTAAGGTTGTTACGATACGATACAACTTTATTGTCAGCTTTCACCGAAATTTGCTTTGTGACCATGACGTCACCGCTCAAGATACAGGCAGGACATACACAATACATTACACAAAGTACATTACAGGACATACATCACAGAAGCAGACAGAAACAAGAACAGTAGAACAAATCCTTTTGGTTTACCGACTTTGGTTTAAAAGCCGAACAGACTGATGTACTAAAGAGTTCTTTAGCCTGTTTTTCTCATATTTAGGGACTCTAAACCGCCTCCCGGAGGGCAACAGTTGATATTCATCATTTAAAACATGTAAGGGGTCCGAGGAGATGCTCTTTGCCAGTCTAAGCATACTATTGATCTGGGCCTCTTTAAAGGAACGTAACACAGCCTCGACTGGCCTACCAACTATTTTAGCGCAGATCTTAATTTGGCTATACAGTTTGTTCTTATATACCATTGATAGGCTGTTAAACCAGGCCGTGCTACAGTACAACATCACAGTTTGAACAACAGACGTATAGAAAAGAGACAAGATCTGACTACTAGCACCAAACGATCTCAGTCGGCGTAGGGAGTACATACGCTGCTGTATCCTCTTACAAATATAATCAATATGAGATGACCATGATAAGGTGGCATCTATCATCACCCCCAGATATTTGTAAGATGGGACTTGTTCAATAGCTGAACCATGGATTGTCACCGGTGGTGTCTTATCACCGGGAGCAGGGCCAAATATAATTTCCTCAGTTTTCTTAGTGTTGATAATCAGATTATTTTTGTCACACCACTCCACAAGCCGGTCAACGCTGCCCTGGTACTGTTTCGGGTCATCACTGTCAGTCATCAGAGCTATTAGCGTAGAGTCATCTTAATATTTCAGAAGAAACTGATTTGACTCGCAGGTGTTACAGTCTGCCGTGTAAAGAGTAAACAATACAGGAGAGCTAATGCAACCTTGGGGTGCACCAACTCTGGTCCTGATGGGAGAGGAGAGTGTCTTGTTTACCTTTACATACTGAATTCTGTCAGTGAGGAACTTAAGATAAAACTGAATAACAAAAGGATTAATGTGTAACTGAACCATTTTAGTGAGGAGCAAGTCCGGCTGTATTGTGTTGAAAGCAGAAGAAAAATCTAGGAAAAGTCCTCTAGCATAGGATTTTGGTTTGTCAAGATGTTTAGAGATGACGTGAACCAATGTGACAACTGCATCCTCTGTACTACGACCCTGCTTGTAAGCGAATTGAAATGGGTCCTGTGAGTTAAATATGGCATTGTTGAGATGATGAACCATAATTTTTTCCAGAGCTTTCATGATAACAGATGTGAGTGCTATTGGTCTATAATCATTGTGTTCTTTGGGGTTTGGCTTTTTTGGCAGTGGTTTTATGTGAGCGGTCAACCAAGCCTGTGGTATAGTATGTGGATTATCAACAATGTGCTGAAAAATGGGCTGCCAGACAGGGGCCAATTCTGTGGCAAAATCCTTCAGAATAAGGGGGCTTATTAGGTCGGGACCAGGGGCTTTTTTTGCGTTTAAACGCTGAAATATGCGCCTGGTTTCCTCCTCACTGACAGTGATTCTATCCCCACTAGAGGGCACCAATGCATGTTCTCCCCTTGTAGTTTGAATACATCTCTGAATTGATCACTGTAGAGCCGGCCCTCTCAATATACATTTACCTACAGTCCAAGATAACCCTTGTTCTGGGAACGTTGTCTTTAAAGCACTGTGGCATCAGTCCATTTACAGCTGATCTGTGGAGCCATACATTTAACCCTGTAAGACCGAGAACGCATCCGTGTCATTTTAAGATTTCTTTGGGCTATTAAAAAATAGCAGATCTACAAGCTCATAGCGTGGCACCGAGTGCCGCGCTATGAGCTTGTAGATCTGCTATTTTTGAAAAATTTTGAAGAAAAATTGTAACCCAAATCTTTGCTTCAGGGGGTCCCTGGAACAAAACATTTTGAGATGGGGGTCCGGTATGCGGCCAAATGACATGACATGAAAACGTTTGAGAACCACTGATATTATAGCAACATAAATTATGTTTAAAAAAAAAAAACATTTGTAGAATCTCCCAGAATTAAAGATTTTAGTTACAAACGTTTGCTTTAAAAATATATATTCACAGATTTGCAGACATTGGTGGAAGGAGTCACAGACAGTCAGGCCGGCATTGTAGTTCCCCTCTGGACAATGGCCAGGAGCTTTTATTCAGGAAACAGCATTTAAACAATACACTTCAAACACACATAATACAAATAATACACATAATACACATAATACATATAATACATATAATACCCGCCCCCATGGAGCTACTGTCTAACTAAACTCAGCCGGGCCGCTGGTCTGTAGAATGGTGGATGTGTCTATCCAGACAGCTCTTGGGCCTAATGGAAGCTGAGTATGTGTGGATCTGTGTCCATGGAGCCTTCAACCAACAGCCTCCTCAACCTCTCACACTATGTATGTATTGCTGATTAATTGGGTACAATGGACCACAATGGAAACAAGCCCCCGGGGACTTTTTGTGTTTTCCTTTTAGCATAACTTTTGACTGTGCTATCTGTACTTTTAACTGTTGTTAATAAAGTATTCAATCAACCAATCAGAGACTCTTACACAACACTCAGGTGTGGTGGGTAACAAGGAGGCGGGGAAATAAAACAAAAATGCAAGGCAAAAAAAATACAAATAAGAAAATCCAAAATGGCTGCCAGAGATTAACCACAACATCCCCAAAATAATGAAAATGTCCTCAACCCATGACAAGAACATAGACTGGAACCCAACATATTAAGATAATAATTAAAAACATGATCAAAATACCATATTTCTAGATTTGATCAGATTATTCAATGTTTAAACCAAATGATTTATACTGTGGATGAGTGAGAATGAATAGTTCTAACAAGGAGTCAGAAGGTCTTTCTGACAGATGGACTCCTACAGTTTAAAACTGGCCTCTCTCCACCGTTTCTCCGGCGATTCACAGGAGCGTTTTCACCTCCGTTTCTCCTGCAGTCAATGATGACCTCCTTCATCTAGTCATCTAGACTTCATCTAGAAAAAACAAAACAAAAAACAGAACATGTCACACAAAACTCCAACAGACTTGAAAAAAATATATTTTAATGTATCGTTAGTTATTGGCTCTTACTCAGGTCTTCAACAAGATACTTGTCACACTTCTGCAGAGCATCGTAGAACGCTGACATGGCTTTTCTTCCTTTTCGATCCATAATGTCATGCAACATTCTCACTTGATTCTCACTGGTCCTCTCTGCCCTGATTTCGTTATACGTCTCCTTTGACAGAACGCCTTCACGAAGAAGCTCATCGAGTACACCCAGGACCTCTGTGACACGTTGAATGAGCTCAGTCCTGTTCTTCTTCATGAAGTCTACTTTCTTCTCTGTTAAAATAAAAAGTCAGACTATTATGTTATTTGAATTCTGCTTTCTTGCCTCCCAAAGGTAGAGGTGAACTGCACTTAAAGTTTAATGGCCCAGATGACTGAGGGGAGAAAAACAAGACAATCATTGTCAATTTCATTTTGTTGTAGTTCTTGATTCAGTCAGGGTCAAATATAAAGGTCAGAGACAAGTAAAGATCTTACCTGGTGTCATGGTGATCTGAGGTTGTTCCACACCTGAGGCATTTGAGAGAAAAGTGTGATATTTGTTCATTTTATTATAGTAACACACCCAGGGAAGTTGTAATGAAGTCCACTCAGATATATAATCCTTTATTGAACTACTCATATAGTTATAATAGTCTTATAGTTTATATAATCCTACATTACATGTTGGAACATAACATGCTACTTGCTTGCTGACAACTAACTAAGCTCACTTCCTGGTTATGACAGTGATATCATGCAAAGGTATGCACTACAGTAGCCTGGACTTGGAACCCAATTGTGTACAATACAGCCCTGTATTTGTAGCTAGCCCTCTCATCTTCCTCTCCTCTGTCTGTCTGTCTGTCTGTCTGTCTGTCTGTCTGTCTGTCTGTCTGTCTGTGTCTCTCTCTCTCTCTCTCTCTCTCTCTCTCTCTCTCTCTCTCTCTCTCTCTCTCTCTCTCTCTCTCTCTCTCTCTCTCTCTCTCTCTCTCTCTCTTTCTCTTTCTCTCACACACAAAGTGAGATGTCTCTAACATTTGCAACCAAATAGACATGATTCGATAATCTATGCAGTGGTTCTCAACATTTTCAGGTTGTGACCCCCCCAAAATAATCATATTTGAACTGGGGACCACCTTTTTGTTTGAGAGGTTCCACAGATAAATATTGTGAAAATAGCAGATCTACAAGCTAACCCTCTCTTCTTCTTCCTCTCCTCTGTCTGTCTGTCTGTCAACCTTTTCAGGCTGTGACCCCCCAAAATAATCATATTTGAACTGGGGACCCCATTTTGTTTGACTCGGTTCCACAGATAAATATTGTGAAAATAGATAGCGACACGACCATCACTCGGCTGATGTGTTGGGGGGAGGAAAAGTGCATCCTCGCGCGTGTACAAGCATGCTCTTGCACAAGCATGCTCTTGCACATTACGAGCGCAAGCATGCGACGTGCATGCCTCCCGCGGGTGCTGCATGTTTTCCCCGGGTGCTTCCCTCTCACTGATCACAGGCAGCCGCTCGCTGCTCGGATTAAATTTATGGTTTGATCGCGGACCCCCTGATTGACGTTATATCGCAGCTTTAGTGTTTTGTAACAATGTGTTTTGTGTGATCACGTGTCCAGATCACTTTTTTTCAACTTCTATGTAATTTACATGAAAGAGATTAACCCACAATGTGCCTGAGGGGGTAATCTAACGTTGACCATTAAAAAGACCCTAGCCCGTAGTACTACGGGATCGGCGCTTAACACTTGGATTTGTCGGCCCGTAGAACTACAGACTTGGCGGTCAATGTGTTAAGATAGGGTTAATGTTACCAACAACCCTGAGTCCTTACTTAATTCATTACTTATTTAAACAAGAGATCATTACATTCATACCAAGAACCAGGAAAGGATAAAAATGTAAACACATCCTAGAGCATGGAGAGATGTTCACATTTCAGATGTGTTCACATTTTTATACTTATGACTATGAGTTGATCCATATTTTCATTAATAGAAATGTGTGTTTATTCTGCTGTTGCTGAATCACTCTGGATAAAGAAGATCATATAAATGTATAAAATATAAAAGTAATCAGTAATCTCACCAAGACGAGTTTTTTCAGTGGTGACATCATCCCTTCCCTTCTTCTTCATCCTCAGCTCTGCATCTTTCTTCTTCAGTTGATTGTCTATTGGTCCTAGGTATTCAATTCATCAACATAATAAAAATAGCACCAAACATTCAATATCATCACAAATATAAAACACTATGTACAGAGTAGAAAAAAAAGGGGGGGGGGGAGTCGCCTGTCTAAAAGTTGTTTCAGACGGGGAGCGGTTGACGCAGGCCTTCTCGCTCGGATCAGCTGGGATTGCGCCGCGATAATTGTTGTTTTGACCTCCAGTGCGTAGCGGGGAAAAATAAGCTGTCCACAATCCAAAAAGAAAACAAAAAAAACAGCGTGTAGTGGTGACGCAGCTGGTAAACACAGACACGTTCAAAGGCTATGATCATGATACCAAGGATTCGACAGTGATGTCACCATTATGGAACCCGGAAGTAAAGATACCAAGGATTCGTCAGTGATGTCAGTCAGTATGCCAGGTTCATGCCAGGTTGGAGAAAAACAAGCGCCAGAAACAAGCAAGCAGCTTCATGAAAAAACAAAAGCCACAGGGAGCAAGCCGGTGGATCTATATGGGGTCCACGATGTTTTGCGCGGCTCCCAACACTCCCAGGGGGTCCGTGAGGGGGTCCACCAACCACAAAGCCCCGTGCAGCATATAGGGGGAAGGGGCGCACAGCGCCCCAACCCTCTAGTATCTCAAATGGAAAAAATGTTGCAAAGGATTTTTCAACTGATTCTGGTACCTCTGAACATGTTTAAGAACATATACTACAAATTTAGGAAAAAATACCTTCTGGAAAGGCATCATTTCCAGATGGCGTTCAAAATGGCAGCTGGCCACTTGATTCTGGTACCTGGATTGGTTACTATTCAATCTAGAAAGGTGGTTTTGGTGTTGAACGCAATACATGCCACATTTATTGTGGTCTTCATTCATCATCATCCTCAGACTCCTCTGGAAGAAACTTGTTATGTGGATTGTCACATTTCTGAAGTTGACAGGGTCCACAGACAGTAGTACAAGGTAGTCCATATTTTCTGCAAGAGCAGCAGAGTGTCTTGCAGGCAGTGGAACAGTTACAATGACCTTCAAGAGACTGTCTGGAGCAACGTTCATTGTTGACGTGAGTGGGACAAATATGTTGTCCTGCACGTTCCACCCCCAGTTCAGGGCATCCATACTGTTACTGTGAATACTGTTTCCTCTTCTTTGATGCCTGTTGTCTTTAATGGATGGCCCATCCTCAGAGCCATTGAACACAATGGTTGTAGATGAGCCATAATGCTGGATGAGGCTTAGATAGTGCTGCCTTGATTGCAGATTGATTGAGAGGCAGCTGGTCACAGTGTCAGGTCAGACATGCCCAGATAAAGGGCTAGGTGAGCTTGTAGATATTTTGGACGGCATCTTGAAAATGAAGCCTTTCCGGAAATGAAGCCTTTCCTAGATGTTTAGCATGTTCATAAGCATGTCTAGAGGTACCAGAATCAAGTGAAAAATCCTTCGTATATATTTGTTCTATTGAGATAAATAGCCATTTTAAGCTTGGCCGGCTGCCATTTCGAACGCCATCATGGAAATGACGCCTTTCCGGAAGGCATATTTTCCTAAATTTGTAGTATGTTCTTAAGCATGTCCGGAGGTACCAGAATCAGTTGAAAAATCCTTTACAACATTTTTTTTCCATTTGAGATATAGACATTTTAAGCTCCCCACAGCCATCTGGGACGCCATCTTGAAAATGGTGGCTTTCTGGGGAGTATATTTTGGTACACTTTTATTATGTTATTTAGCATGCCCAATACTACCAGAATCCATTGAAAAACCTTTTGGACATTTTTTGGAGGTTAAGTGCAATTTTTTTCATAGATTGACTCACCTAATGTGTTCCAGTAATAGTCTGTGACGTGTGATGCGATTTTTAGACCTGTGTAGGCTATAGGTCTGTTTGTGGCAATGATGCGTCAAATACTTACTATGTATTTTTTTTAAATATATTGTTATAATATTAGAGTGGGATTGAAATGTTCATCATTGAAATATTCCACTAGACTTTTGCACACGTTACATTGAATCTTTTGATCTGTCCCTTAACCCTCGCTTGACGGCATAAAGTCGACCTACCGCTGGTAAAAGTCACACTTCCTCACTGAACAGATTCTGAATTGTCCCTGAGTTTAAAATGGCAGCCAGCTTGAAATTGTTTGTGTCAATTCTGTATGTAAAACTATTACTTTTCAATTTACTGGTGATTTTCCAGTATGGAGAGAACAAGCTCTCTACACACAGAATGCAATAAGAAGTATTCACTGGTAACAACCATTCAGTTTGTGTTCTGCTATTGTTAAAACTAGTAAATCTGTAAACACATTGAAGGACATGAAGTAGAAGAGGATTGATTCTTACCATCTAGTTCATGTTGAAATTTATGTTGATCATTCAGAGAGAGAGAGAGAGAGAGAGAGAGAGAGAGAGAGAGAGAGAGAGAGAGAGAGAGAGAGAGAGAGAATTTACAGTCAGAACCCTTTGAATTGTATAATATATTGACAAAAGTGTATTGCTACACATTGGGGCAGATAGGAGGACTGCCTAATCTAAAGTTATAACACCTTTTCACCGCTGGTAAAGTCACACTTCCTCACTGAAAAGGTTTTGATTTGTCCCTGAGTTTCTAATGGCAGCCAGCTTGAAATTGTTAAGTGTCAATTATGTATGTAAAACTATTACTTTTTAAGCTGCTGGTGATTTTCCAGTATGGAGAAAACAAGCTCTCCACACACAGAATGCAATAAGAAGTATTCACTGGTAACAAGCATTCAGTTTGTGTTCTGCTATTGTTAAAACTTGTAGTAAATCTGTAAACACATTGAAGGACATGAAGTAGAAGAGGATTGATACTTACAGGCTAGTTCATGTTGAAATTTATGTTGATCATTCAGAGAGAGAGAGAGAGAGAGAGAGAGAGAGGGAGAGGGAGAGGGAGAGAGGGAGAGAGGGAGGGAGAGAGAAGTTGCTGTTAGAACCCTTTGAATTGTATAATATATTGAAAAAAATGTAATGCTACACCTGGTGGCAGAGAAGAGGACTGCCTAATCTAAAGTTATAACACCTTTTCACCTCTGGTAAAGTCACACTTCCTCACTGAAAAGGTTCTGATTTGTCCCTGAGTTTTCAATGGCAGCCAGCTTGAAAATTGTGTCAAAATCTAAATGTAAAACTATTATTTTTTAAGCTGCTGGTGATTTTACACACATAATGCAATAAGAAGTATTCACTGGTAACAACCATTCAGTTTATGTTCTCATATTGTTAAAGATGGAGTGCCATGACATTTTTCAACCCTAAAATCTGATCATAAGGTATTATTATTATTATTATGTAAGGATTTTTTTCAAAAAAAAAAGAGTGCAGAAATTGTAAAAAAAAAAAAAGTTTTTATGTGGACACGCCTCCAGTTCATTAAGTATGCCTGGTTCTCACCTTAATACCTCCTCCACCACCTTAGCACCACCCACCTGTCCTAGTCCCTCCTCCTCCTCATGCCCACACCTGTTGTGTTATGATAATGAGAGGGAGGGTATGTTTTTTGGGGGCTCTGTGATGTCTCTAAAGGGCTGTTTCTCTATTGGCACATTTGACCCTCAAGATTTCAGCCTCCAGGAAGAAACTCCAAATAATCAGAGAAGACATAAAACACCATAAAACCACCTCCGGGGGACTTAATGAAGTTCTATCAACCTCATAGACACATGAAAAACAGGAAAAAAGTGCAAAAACATGGCACCAGCTCTTTAAAACTTGTAGTAAATCTGTAAACACGTTGAAGGACATGAAGTAGAAGAGGATTGATACTTACAGGCTAGTTCATGTTGAAATTAATGTTGATAATTCAGAGAGAGAGAGAGAGAGAGAGAGAGAGAGAGAGAGAGAGAGAGAGAGAGAGAGAGAATTTACAGTCAGAACCCTTTGAATTGTATAATATATTGACAAAAGTGTATTGCTACACCTGGTGGCAGAGAAGAGGACTGCCTTATCTAAAGTTATAACACCTTTTCACCGCTGGTAAAGTCACACTTACACTGAAAAGGTTCTGATTTGTCCCTGAGTTTAAAATGACAGCCAGTTTGAAATTGTTAAGTGTAAATTGTGTATGTAAAACTATTACTTTTTAAGCTGCTGGTGATTTTCCAGTATGGAGAGAACAAGTTCTCCACACACATAATGCAATAAGAAGTATTCACTGGTAACAACCATTCAGTTTGTGTTCTGCTATTGTTAAAACTTGTAGTAAATCTGTAAACGCGTTGAAGGACATGAAGTAGAAGAGGATTGATACTTACTGCCTAGTTCATGTTGAAATTCATGTTGATAATTCAGAGAGAGAGAGAGAGAGAGAGAGAGAGAGAGAGAGAGAGAGAGAGAGAGAGAGAGAGAGAGAGAGAGAGAGAGAGAGAATTTACAGTTAGAACCCTTTGAATTGTATAATATATTGACAAAAGTGTATTGCTACACCTGGTAGCAGAGAAAGGGACTGCCTAATCTGAAGTTATAACACCTTTTAACTGCTGGTTAAGTCACACTTTCTCACTGAAAAAGTTCTGATTTGTCCCTGAGTTTCCAATGGCAGCCAGCTTGAAATTATTAAGTGTCAATTCTGTATTTAAAACTATTACTTTTCAATTTACTGGTAATTTTACACTATGGAGAGAACAAGCTCTCCACACACAGAATGCAATAAGAAGTATTCACTGGTAACAACCATTCAGTTTGTGTTCTGCTATTGTTAAAACTTGTAATACATCTGTAAACATTTTGAAGGACATGAAGTAGAAGAGGATTGATACTTACTGTCTAGTTCATGTTGAAATTCATGATGACAATTCAGAGAGAGAGAGAGAGAGAGAGAGAGAGAGAGAGAGAGAGAGAGAGAGAGAGAGAGAGATAGAATTTACAGTTAGAACCCTTTGAATTGTATAATATATTGACAAAAGTGTATTGCTACACCTGGTGGCAGAGAAGAGGACTGCCTAATCTAAAGTTATAACACCTTTTCACCGCTGGTAAAGTCACACTTACACTGAAAAGGTTCTAATTTGTCCCTGAGTTTAAAATGGCAGCCAGCTTGAAATTATTAAGTGTCAATTATGTATGTTAAACTATTACTTTTCAATTTACTGGTGATTTTCCAGTGTGGAGAGAACAAGCTCTCCACACACAGAATGCAATAAGAAGTATTCACTGGTAACAACCATTCAGTTTGTGTTCTGCTATTGTTAAAACTTGTAGTAAATCTGTAAACATTTTGAAGGACATGAAGTAGAAGAGGATTGATACTTACGTACTAGTTCATGTTGAAATTCATGTTGATAATTCAGAGAGAGAGAGAGAGAGAGAGAGAGAGAGAGAGAGAGAGAGAGAGAGAGAGAGAGAGAAATTATATTGTTAGAACCCTTTGAATTGTATAATATATTGACAAAAGTGTATTGCTACACCTGGTGGCAGAGAAGAGGACTGCCTAATCTAAAGTTATAACACCTTTTCACCGCTGGTAAAGTCACACTTACACTGAAAAGGTTCTGATTTGTCCCTGAGTTTCCAATTGCAGCCAGCTTGAAACTATTAAGTGTCAATTCTGTATGTAAAACTATTACTTTTTAAGCTGCCGGTGATTTTCCAGTATGGAGAGAATAAGCTCTCTACACACAGAATGCAATAATAAGTATTCACTGGTAACAACCATTCAGTTTGTGTTCTGCTATTGTTAAAACTTGTAGTAAATCTGTAAACACGCTGAAGGACATGAAGTAGAAGAGGATTGATACTTACGAACTAGTTCATGTTGAAATTAGTGTTGATAAGAGTGAGAGAGAGAGAGAGAGAGAGAGAGAGAGAGAGAGAGAGAGAGAGAGAGAGAGAGAGAGAGAGCATTTACGGTTAGAAGCTGTTGGTGATTTTTCAGTATGGAGAGAACAAGCTCTCCACACACAGAATGCATTAAGAAGTATTCACTGGTAACAACCATTCAGTTTGTGTTCTGCTATTGTTAATACTTGTAGTAAATCTGTAAACACATTGAAGGACATGAAGTAGAAGAGGATTGATACTTACCCCCTAGTTCATGTGAAATTTATGTTGATAATTCATAGAGAGAGAGAGAGAGAGAGAGAGAGAGAGGGAGAAGGGCATTTACAGTTAGAATTCTTTGAATTGTATAATATATTGACAAAAGTGTATCGCTACACCTGGTGGCAGAGAAGAGGACTGCCTAATCTAAAGTTACAACACCTTTTCACCGCTGGTAAAGTCACACTTACACTGAAAAGGTTTTGATTTGTCCCTGAGTTCAAAATGGCAGCCAGCTTGAAATTATTAAGTGTCAATTATGTATGTAAAACTATTACTTTTTAAGCTGTTGGTGATTTTCCAGTATGGAGAGAACAAGCTCTCCACACACAGAATGCAATAAGAAGTATTCACTGGTAACAACCATTCAGTTTGTGTTCTGCTATTGTTAAAACTTGTAGTAAATCTGTAAACACATTGAAAGACATGAAGTAAAAGAGGATTGATACTTACCAACTAGTTCATGTTGACATTCATGTTGATAATTCAGAGAGAGAGAGAGAGAGAGAGAGAGAGAGAGAGAGAGAGAGAGAGAGAGAGAGAGAGAGAGAGAGAGAGAGAGAGAGAGAATTTACAGTTAAAACCCTTTGAATTGTATATTATATTGACAAAAGTGTATTGCTACACCTGGTGGCAGAGAAGAGGACTGCCTAATCTAAAGTTATAACACCTTTTCACCGCTGGTAAAGTCACACTTACACTGAAAAGGTTCTAATTTGTCCCTGAGTTTAAAATGGCAGCCAGCTTGAAATTATTAAGTGTCAATTATGTATGTAAAACTATTACTTTTCAATTTACTGGTGATTTTCCAGTGTGGAGAGAACAAGCTCTCCACACACAGAATGCAATAAGAAGTATTCACTGGTAACAACCATTCAGTTTGTGTTCTGCTATTGTTAAAACTTGTAGTAAATCTGTAAACATTTTGAAGGACATGAAGTAGAAGAGGATTGATACTTACGTACTAGTTCATGTTGAAATTCATGTTGATAATTCAGAGAGAGAGAGAGAGAGAGAGAGAGAGAGAGAGAGAAATTATATTGTTAGAACCCTTTGAATTGTATAATATATTGACAAAAGTGTATTGCTACACCTGGTGGCAGAGAAGAGGACTGCCTAATCTAAAGTTATAACACCTTTTCACCGCTGGTAAAGTCACACTTACACTGAAAAGGTTCTGATTTGTCCCTGAGTTTCCAATTGCAGCCAGCTTGAAACTATTAAGTGTCAATTCTGTATGTAAAACTATTACTTTTTAAGCTGCTGGTGATTTTCCAGTATGGAGAGAACAAGCTCTCCACACACAGAATGCAATAAGAAGTATTCACTGGTAACAACCATTCAGTTTGTGTTCTGCTATTGTTAAAACTTGTAGTAAATCTGTAAACACATTGAAGGACATGAAGTAGAAGAGGATTGATACTTACCATCTAGTTCATGTTGAAATTCATGTTGATAATTCAGAGAGAGAGAGAGAGAGAGAGAGAGAGAGAGAGAGAGAGAGAGAGAGAAAGAGAGAGAGAATTTACGGTTAGAAGCTGTTGGTGATTTTCCAGTATGGAGAGAACAAGCCCCCCACACACAGAATGCAATAAGAAGTATTCACTGGTAACAACCATTCAGTTTGTGTTCTGCTATTGTTAAAACTTGTAGTAAATCTGTAAACACGTTGAACGACATGAAGTAAAAGAGGATTGATACTTACACCCTAGTTCATGTTGACATTCATGTTGATAATTCAGAGAGAGAGAGAGAGAGAGAGAGAGAGAGAGAGAGAGAGAGAGAGAGAGAGAGAATTTACAGTCAGAACCCTTTGAATTGTATAATATATTGACAAAAGTGTATTGCTACACCTGGTGGCAGAGAAGAGGACTGCCCAATCTAAAGTTATAACACCTTTTCACCGCTGGTAAAGTCACACTTACACTGAAAAGGTTTGATTTGTCACTGAGTTTAAAATGGCAGCCAGCTTGTCATTGTTAAGTGTCAATTATGTATTTAAAACTATTACTTTTTAAGCTGTTGGTGATTTTCCAGTATGGAGAGAACAAGCTCTCTACACACAGAATGCAATAAGAAGTATTCACTGGTAACAACCATTCAGTTTGTGTTCTGCTATTGTTAAAACTTGTAGTAAATCTGTAAACACATTGAAGGACATGAAGTAGAAGAGGATTGATACTTACCAACTAGTTCATGTTGAAATTCATGTTGATAATTCAGAGAGAGAGAGAGAGAGAGAGAGAGAGAGAGAGAGAGAGAGAGAGAGCATTTACGGTTAGAAGCTGTTGGTGATTTTCCAGTATGGAGAGAACAAGATCTCCACACACAGAATGCAATAAGAAGTATTCACTGGTAACAACCATTCAGTTTGTGTTCTGCTATTGTTAAAACTTGTAGTAAATCTGTAAACACGTTGAAGGACATGAAGTAGAAGAGGAGTGATACTTACCACCTAGTTCATGTTGAAATTCATGTTGATAATTCAGAGAGAGAGAGAGAGAGAGAGAGAGAGAGAGAGAGAGAGAGAGAGCATTTGCTGTTAGAACCCTTTGAATTGTATAATTTATTGACAAAGGTGTATTGTTACACATGGTGGCAGAGAAGAGGACTGCCTTATCTAAAGTTATAACACCTTTTCACCGCTGGTAAAGTCACACTTACACTGAAAAGGTTCTGATTTGTCCCTGAGTTTAAAATGGCAGCCATCTTGAAATTGTTAAGTGTCAATTATGTATGTAAAACTATTACTTTTTAAGCTGTTGGTGATTTTACAGTATGGAGAGAACAAGCTCTCTACACACAGAATGCAATAAGAAGTATTCACTGGTAACAACCATTCAGTTTATATTCTGCTATTGTTAAAACTTGTAGTAAATCTGTAAACATTTTGAAGGACATGAAGTAAAAGAGGATTGATACTTACGGCCTAGTTCATGTTGAAATTCATGTTGATAATTCAGAGAGAGAGAGAGAGAGAGAGACAGAGACAGACAGAGCATTTACAGTTAGAACCCTTTGAATTGTATAATATATTGAGTAATAAAGTGTGGCAGACAGCTTGAAATTGTTAAGTGTCAATTATGTATGTAAAACTACTACTTTTTAAGCTGCTGGTGATTTTCCGGTATGGAGAGAACAAGCTCTCTACATACAGAATGCAATAAGAAGTATTCACTGGTAACAACCATTCAGTTTGTGTTCTGCTATTGTTAAAAATTGTAGTAAATCTGTAAACATGTTGAAGGACATGAAGTAGAAGAGGATTGATACTTACGGCCTAGTTCATGTTGAAATTCATGTTGATAATTCAGAGAGAGAGAGAGAGAGAGAGAGAGCTTTTACAGTTAGAAGCTGTTATATTATATATATATATTGACAAAAGTGTATTGCTACACCTGGTGGCAGAGAAGAAGACTGCCTTATCTAAAGTTATAACACCTTTTCACCGCTGGTAAAGTCACACTTACACTGAAAAGGTTCTGATTTGTCCCTGAGTTTAAAATGGCAGCCAGCTTGAAATTATTAAGTGTCAATTATGTATGTAAAACTATTACTTTTTAAGCTGTTGGTGATTTTACAGTATGGAGAGAACAAGCTCTCCACATACAGAATGCAATAAGAAGTATTCACTGGTAACAACCATTCAGTATGTGTTCTGCTATTGTTAAAACTTGTAGTAAATCTGTAACATTTTGAAGGACATGAAGTAGAAGAGGATTGATACTTACCAACTAGTTCATGTTGAAATTCATGTTGATAATTCAGAGAGAGAGAGAGAGAGAGAGAGAGAGAGAGAGAGAGAGAGAGAGAGAGAGAGAGCTTTTACAGTTAGAAGCTGTTGGAGACATTACAGTATGGAGAGAACAAGCTCTCCACACACAGAATGCAATAAGAAGTATTCAATGGTAACAACCATTCAGTTTGTGTTGTGTAATTGTTAAAACTTGTAGTAAATCTGTAAACAGTTTGAAGGACATGAAGTAGAAGAGGATTGATACTTACTCTCTAGTTCATGTTGAAATTCATGTTGATAATTCAGAGAGAGAGAGAGAGAGAGAGAGAGAGAGAGAGAGAGAGAGAGAGAGAGAGAGAGAATTTACAGTCAAAACCCTTTGAATTATATAATATATTGACAAAAGTGTACTGCTACACCTGGTGGCAGAGAAGGGGACTGCCTAATCTAAAGTTATAACAACTTTTCACCTCTGGTAAAGTCACAGTTACACTGAAAATGTTTTGATTTGTCCCTGAGTTTAAAAATGGCAGCCACCTTGAAATTATTAAGTGTCAATTATGTATGTAAAACTATCACTTTTTAAGCTGCTGGTGATTTTCCAGTATGGAGAGAACAAGCTCTCCACACACATAATGCAATAAGAAGTATTCACTGGTAACAACCATTCAGTTTGTGTTCTGCTAATGTTAAAACTTGTAGTAAATCTGTAAACACGTTGAAGGACATGAAGTAGAAGAGGATTGATACTTACCAGCTAGTTCATGTTGAAATTCATGTTAATAATTCAGAGAGAGAGAGAGAGAGAGAGAGAGAGAGAGAGAGAGAGAGAGAGAGAGAGAATTTACAGTCAGAACCCTTTGAATTGTATAATATATTGACAAACGTGTATTGCTACACATTGGACCAGAGAAGAGGACTGCCTAATCTAAAGTTATGACACCTTTTCACCGTTGGTAAAGTCACACTTCCTCACTGAAAATGTTTTGATTTGTCCCTGAGTTTCTAATGGCAGCCAGCTTAAAATTATTAAGTGTCAGTTATGTATGTAAAACTATTACTTTTTAAGCTGCTGGTGATTTTCCAGTATGGAGAGAACAAGCTCTCCACACACAGAATGCAATAAGAAGTATTCACTGGTAACAACCATTCACTTTGTGTTCTGCTATTGTTAAAACAGTAAATCTGTAAACACGTTGAAGGACATGAAGTAGAAGAGGATTGATACTTACAGTCTAGTCCATGTTGATATTCATGTCGATAATTCAGAGAGAGAGAGAGAGAGAGAGAGAGAGAGAGAGAGAGAGAGAGAGAGAGAGAGAGAGAGGAATTTACAGTCAGAACCCCTGACAAAAGTGTATTGCTACACCTGGTGGCAGAGAAGGGGACTGTCCAATCTAAAGTTATAACACCTTTTCACCGCTGGTAAAGTCGCACTTCCTCACTCAAAAGGTTCTGATTTGTCACTGAGTTTCCAATGGCAGCCAGCTTGCAATTGTTAATGAGAATTCTGTATGTAAACTATAACTTTTTAAGCTGCTGGTGATTTTCCAGTGTGGAGAGAACAAGCTCTCTATCGTATCGAGACTATCTCTCCACCCAACATATTTCATATGTATGGGAAACAAATGACCCCACCTATCTTAAAACGTGTATATTTCTTTAAGACACACTAGTCCTACTGGCACGCCCACCCAGCACTATATAAGGCCCAGGTTTGCATGATTACACTGATTTTATGATCTCCACCGATTAATCTAAGACGTGGGTCTTCTGAGCAGAATTGTAGAGCAGAAATTATCAAGAACAGAATCTTTTTGGAAGTTCTTTTTTAAGAGAACTACTTATGAGTTGGCAGCCGTGGGAATCCACTGCAAGGTGCAGTTCAGAGAGCTGGTGTTAAGTTGCTCCTCTCAGGATTGCTGACGCCTCGTTTGTAGGCAATCAAACAAATTAACACATTGCCTGCCAAGATCGCATACATGCGTTCTTTCCCCTTGTGGAAAATTCCACAAGGGGCGCCCTAACACAGCTTTGGAATGATCCCTCGTCCCAAGATAATCGCGTTGCTGCGCTGGGAATCGGCCGGTGACACACGGTCCTAAACAACGGCAACACAAAAAGTACCCAGTTGCCGAAGGGGGCTCGTGGCCCTCGCACCGTAACAGTCCCCCCATGGGAGGTGGTACAGCCTGCCTTGCGGCATGAGCCGTCTGAGCCCTGAACACTTGGGCTGCAATGGCTTCTCTCAAGACCGCATTCTTGCTGTTAACGGTGTCAGCTACAAGAATGTCCCTGTCGGTGCATGAGGGATGCTGCTGCTTCCTACATGGCAATGCTTGGGTGGTGCTGGTATCTATCCCTGCATTCCACCCTATGGCCTGATCAGAGTACGAGCCAGTCTATTGAACTGCACCCTTCCCACCCTCCTCAGGGCAGTGAAGCAGGGCTGCAGTCACTGTTGGGCCCTGTCAGGGCCTTGATAGTGTGTATGGACCTAACTGCCAGATGGTGTGCAGGCGTATAGGTGCCAGGACCACCCTCAACAGGAATGTGTGCACATTCCACACGGGGCCTCGCTGCCCCTCTATCTGAGATCTGTGTGACGGCCTTTTGATCGACGCTGTCCGCATTTATCAGGTCACATCTGCAAGGAGAATTGTGGAGTTGCAAGCTCTGTCAGTCCATGAAGAGCGTTGCAGGTTTAGGTCGGTTGATGGAGAAGCAGTGTTACTCCCCAACCCGGCCCTTTTCTCCCCAAAGTTCTCTCAGAGGCACATCTCAATCAGGCAGACAGATGGAGTCCAAAGACAGAGTCGGTCCCAACTCTGCCCTGTTAGAGCGTTAAGAGTCGTACGTCAGGGCCACACGTGCCCGCAGAGTAACAGACCAGCTCGTCTGGTGCTTAAGCAGGTGTCGAAGGCTAGCCTGTCCAGGCATACAAACGGGCTGGAGTATCAGTGCCGCCTAGGGGCGGGCACACTCCACCCGTGGGATGGTGGCCTCCTGGGACTCTTCGCTTCCTCTTGAGGTGTCTTACAGAGTTCCTCATACAAATGAAAGATGTGGAGAGATAGTCTCGATACGATAGAGAACGTTCGGTTACGCTGTAACCTTTGATTTAACCATGATTTTGCTCGGCAGCGGTGTTGATCAAAGTAAAACTAGTGTAAACACGCACTTATATAGCCATGTGTGCCAGCATTATGCAAGTAAATAGAATAACATTCGATACATATATTGTGGGTTAATGAATATGCCTACATATTAAAGAGGTTATTTCAGTCGGCGATCATTCACGTGCGCGTGTACTGTATGGGTGCAATACGTTAGTCCGACAGACCGTTCCTCCGACAGCGCATGCCTCCGACGTTTACTATACTAACCCTATACCAAACCCGAACCCTAACCCTAACCGCACGCGGATGCCACGTAGTCGGAGAAATGCGATGTCGGACTTACGTATGCCCCCCCATCTGTATGCACGTGACGTAGTGCTCCACTAGTAAAAACATCCACAGTACACCACTGCTCATAACTCACATTAACATGAATCCAACACATAAATAGAAAAGGTAATGTATAAACAAACAAACAAACAAACAAACATAAGTCATTTCAGTGGATGGTTTATCTGTCAGAAAGTAAGAACAGTGTTGTGACCTACCCTCATCACTGAGCCCTGCCATGTCCACTGCAGAAACAAAAGAAGGAAAAAAAACAGTCATACATTATTATCCTCATAACGTGTTTCTATAGCAGTGGTTCTCAACCTTTTCAGGCGGTGACCCCCCCCCCCCCCCCAAAAAATAATACATATTTGAACTGAGGACCCCCCAAAATAATCAGATGTGAACAGAGGACCCCCCCAAAATAATCATATTTAATTTGAACCTGGAATTATAGGAGTTGAGGCAGTAGATTTAGTTTGAGTCGGTTCACAGAGTCTCTGTACTCGTCTTGTAAATTGCAATTGTAGATAAATATCGTGAAAACAGCAGATCTTGCATTGTGAGCTTGTAGATCAGATATTTTCATGTTTTGCCTCTTAGGTAATATTTGACAATTTGGCCAATGTTTGATCATTTTCATAGTAAAGTTTGTTGATTGCCTTTGACACAGTAATTGTCTTATTTTTGTTATTTATGTATTTATTGATGTATCATTTTAGAGGTATTAAAAAGGTCTACAAGTCCTTAAATTGTAACTTCATAAATGTGGAGATAGCCTGTATACACTTATACTGTGTGTTGGTTTGTTTACTGTTGAGTGAGAAAATAATGCTGCACATTAAGCTAATCATCTGGAGATCCCAATGTATCAATAGAATGATGCATTTATTTTGGAGGAGACAATGGCCACGTTTCCCAAAGAGATCATGCGTAGGGAGTTACGTGTGGTCCTTACGAAGGCTCTGCTAAGAAGACTGCCTTTGGATGTTTCCCGAAAGCTTAAGTGCCTCTCTCAACACAGCACTACGCAGTATCTTAACCGGTCGGAGCTGTCCTATCAATCGATGCCAGACTAACCGATTGTTCCATGCAACTTCCTTATAAGTACATGCTCGCAAATGAAGTTTGGCTGTAACAAGTGGGATTGTACTCGGCTCATCAATAAAATAATGCTGAAAATTAAAAAGCTTCAAGCGCTGTTGGTAAGTGTGACTGCACAATACCCTTGTTCAAATTGTTTAACTCTTTGACTTCCTCTTTCTATATCAATGTAGGCTATAATATGAAGATAGACAGTGGTTTACTGTGGATGTTTTAACTAAGGGAGCGCAACATTAGGCGTGCGTGCACACGTTCACGCATACATGTGCATGTGAGAGAAATAACCTATTTAATATGTAGGCCTATTTATTAACCCACAATCAAATGTCATTCTATTTAATTTACTTGCAAAGTGGGGACAATTTAGTGTTTTCATATACATTTACCTTGCAGATTTCACGTCACCAATTTTATTCATGAATCTATTATCCAAACATTGTATTTGGACGGCTTAGGACATCTGACAGTAAGCTATGTCACCTACAGTATTAGCAGGTTACACAATGGATTATTGATATGAATCCACACTTCTAATTCTCCTCTGCTGTTCTATAATGTTATGTCCCAACTCTTCTCCATGCTATTTTTTGGTCGTATTCCGGTTTTTCATGTCGTAAAATCAGGGCGTTTCAAGAATATTTAAGGGCGTGTTATTTAAATGACACTCGGTTTCAGCTGTCAGATTTATCAAAACTCCGACCAAATGTACGCTAGGATTGAATGTGTACGATCCTGTAATAAATTCCACTTGGACGTTGGCTTACGGCCAGATTTAAGGCAAACTAGAAAAAGTGCTCCCCGGAGCACAGGTCTCCGCCAGGTCTCCGCCAGGTCGGGTAGGTTATTGTGGGGCAGCAATGTTCGGAATTCGCCAACCAGGATGGAATATGAAAAATCGGACGGAACCATCTTGATCACTTGACTATAGAGATAATATGTACCGATTTGCATGATGTTTGGACAAAATTTGTCCAAATTTGAGTAATATAAAAATGAAAAGTGTTGCAAAAGTCGGCCTCCTGGTGGCGCTATAATAGGGCAATGTGAAAAGAGTGGCATTTGTTCTTCAACCTAGTGCGAATATGCGTGCAAAGTTCAACCGCAATCGGACACTGCGTTCATGATTTGCGGCATGTTGTTCCAAGCGGGCCACTCCTGCAAACTTTAGATGTCAATGTTAATCAATCAGGATGGAATATGGAAAATCGGACAGATCCATGTTGATCACATGACTATAGAGATACTGTGTACTGATTTGCGTGATGTTTGGATACAATCTGTAGGAGTAATAGCCAAAAATGGGTTTTGCACAAATCGGCCTCCTGGTGGCGCTATAACAGGCCCATGTAAAAGAAATGGGGCAGAGGTTCTGAATTGGCATCCAGGGAGTGTGTGTGCACAGTTTCGAAGCGACCGGGTCAACGGTGCTGGAGATTAGCTGCTCACAGACAGATGGACACACGGACACACGGACAGACACGCAGACGGACGGACGGACGGACGGACGGACGGACGGACGGACGGACGGACGGACGGACAGACAGACAGGGGGTACAACATACTCTCGCCATTAGTCCAGGGGCCAAGCCAGATTTTGGTACCACCTAAGGTGGCCGTACATACGATACATCTTCCAATTCAGTAGCTTAATGACAGTAATCACTCTAAGCAAGCCATATAAAACCGTGATGTGTGTGAAACATTTATATGGCTTCTAGACAATACTTTTTGGAAACTAATGGTCTTATAAACAGTTGACCCCAAGGTAATTTTACCAGTAGAATCCATTTCTGCTGAGGAAATTCTGGTATTGTGCATATTTAATTTGATAATTTGCATATTTGAACACATTTGTGGAAATAACATGATAAATACAAGTACAGTTAGATATTTCAAAAAGTGTAAAACATATGTATTCATCCATGCTGTGACTGGTTGTGACTTCTCCGATTTTTGGTGTTTGCATAAAGACTGCTTTGCTTAACATAAGCTTGTAAAAGTTGACCTTCCTTCGGTCTAGTAGGTGGTCATAGCTGAATGGGTAGAGAGGCCGCATGGGAAAAATTAAAGTCCCAGGTTTGATTGCCCTTGTGCCAACGCATTCACTGTACCAAATGAGATCAGAGTTGATTGATGACATTAGGTGTCAAGTAATGGCTGTCCTGTTTGGTGGAAAGTGCACAGAATCCCTCACAACAACGCAATCTAACACCTTCAGCTTCATCACTTGTAACGCCTGAACGTCTACCTTAGCTGAATCTGCCACCAAACTTTACTGTCGTAGAAGACACTGGTCTATCATATACATGGTTTTGATGGGGAAAAACAGGGTGTGGATGCCATGAACTAGGGGTGCAAGCTGCAGGATGATCAATTTGTCCAACTTACTGTATGTCAATAATGCATGCTGCTCCAGAAGGCATTCATTTTTGGAGTTCATTCATTGTAACTTCTCCACTGCCTACAAGACACATCACTGATCTGGTAGAAGATATGGACAACCATGTCCTACTGTCTGTGGACTGTGTCAACCATGTCCTACTGTCTGTGGACTGTGTCAACCATGTCCTACTGTCTGTGGACTGTGTCAACCATGTACTACTGTCTGTGGACTGTGTCAACCATGTACTACTGTCTGTGGACTGTGTCAACCATGTACCACTGTCTGTGGACTGTGTCAACCATGTACCACTGTCTGTGGACTGTGTCAACCATGTACTACTGTCTGTGGACTGTGTCAACTTGAGGAATGCCTCAATTCCACATTAAAAAAATCTTCCAGAGGAGTCAGAGTATGAGTATGAGGATGAATAGTGACTGTATAACAGCACCTGTTAATAACACAACAAGTGCCTATAATGGGCTATGGCTTACTGGATTACCCCCCATTGGGGTTATTCAAGTAATTTCGTAAGTAAGCAATAGATTTATGCTTGCTTATTATGCTTCCCCCTTTATAGATCTAGAAGATCTATAGATCTAGAAGCTCCTGGCAGGCATCATGGACGCCATCTTGAAAATGAGACTTTCTGGCTTTCTGGAAGTTACAATTTCCTAGTTTTTTTTTGTATGCTTATGTTGCCCAATAGTAACATAATTCATAATTTGTATGACTTTATGGGGTGTTCAACCGTATACTGAGCCATCAAATATTGGAGTTTCTGCATACCGGCCACTAGTGGGCCAGCCCACGTTGTATGCAGGGCTTTTGAAAACCTTACACCCACACCTAACACCATGTCAGAAATCTAAAACCTGTCACTAAGTGCACAATCTTTATGCGTGTTGACATATTCCCTCACAGCTATTACAACTACAGTTTGTAACAGTAACAGTTTGCGAGCTAATCTCGCAAACTGTTTGGCCGATCAGCACCAAATTGCTTATGCACATTGCCAGTAGGTCACAGACATATCACTCCACTATTGTTTCTCACATATGTTTTACACTTTTTGAAATATCTAACTGTAATTGTATTTATCATGTGATTATTTTCACAAATGTGTTCAATTATGCAATAATCTTATTCAATATGCACAATACCAAACTTTCCTCAGCAGAAATGGATTCTACTGGTAAAATCACCTTAGGGTCAACTGTTTATAAGACCATTGGTTTCCAAAAAGTATTGTCTAGAAGTCATATAAATGATTCACACACATCACGGTTTCATATGGCTTGTTTAGAGTGATTACTGTCATTAAGCTACTGAATATGAAGATGTATCATTCCAAAATATAAACTAGAGACATGTAGGAATACAAAAATACAAACATTTTACGGCCACCTCAGGTGGTACCAATTTGTGAAAATATCAGTGTTGGCCCCTGGACTACATGCCTTGCGGCCTGGCGGAGACAAAAATACACTGTTTTATACGCTCCATTGATAAATGAGGGCCACTGTCTTGAACAAACAAAAATTGCCATGTCTGCTTATTATAAGCGACTTTGTAGGTCAGCTATTTTCAATATCATATGGCCTATTAGTCGCTTGTTTTGGGCTTGTTTTCAAAGACCTGGCTGCTTATTTCTATCACAATCTGGCAACACTGACGAGTGAAATGTTCAGTGTTCATGAATCCAAGTAATCACCTGTGACGTATGAGCACGTGGCTGTTCGGCCTGTTTGTGGCGGTGATGCGTCATGGACTGAACCTATGAATGTATGAACCGTGTAGGTGATGCGTCATGGACTGAACCTATGAATGTATGAACCGTGTAGGTGATGCGTCATGGACTGAACCTATGAATGTATGAACCGTGTAGGTGATGCGTCATGGGCTGAACCTATGAATGTATGAACCGTGTAGGTGATGCGTCATGGACTGAACCTATGAATGTATGAACCGTGTAGGTGATGCGTCATGGACTGAACCTATGAATGTATGAACCGTGTAGGTGATGCGTCATGGACTGAACCTATGAATGTATGAACCGCGTAGGTGATGCGTCATGGACTGAACCTATGAATGTATGAACCGTGTAGGTGATGCGTCATGGACTGAACCTATGAATGTATGAACCGTGTAGGTGATGCGTCATGGACTGAACCTATGAATGTATGAACCGTGTAGGTGATGCGTCATGGACTGAACCTATGAATGTATGAACCGTGTAGGGGTTGCTTTTGTATCGTCTTGGCACAGGGACAGTCTGCCTCCGTCTTCAGACAGCAACATACATTTAACTTTGAAAAGTTAATCTGTGTAACTTAATTAAATATTATTCACTCTGTCGCTACCAGTGAATCATTTTTAGGCTCTCCTTTTTTCACTGGAGAGTGTAAATGTACCATAACCATTTCCTAACCCTGTTCGTGTGTCTAATTCAAACTCAACGCTACAGCGATCGTGCTGCTTCATTGTCATAAAGATTTGACATATCTCATGGTTACATTTCCCAGTTACCCATTCACGTTACCAGTTATATTCTGTATGATTATCCTACTAAATGAAGCGTAGCACTAGCGAACATGTGAGGTTTGAGTGGGATTGAAAAATGTTAATCGATATTTAAAAGACAGCGGTATCCCCACAGCGTGAGGGAGAAGGTGTCAGAGCGTGTGGAGCTCTGATGGAGCTCTGAGGGGAGACAGTGGCTTATGGAATTGCAAGAAAAACAGTAAATTTGATCTGAAGTCCGTCTGTGTGGTAGTTGGTGTTATTGCTGTCATGTGAGTGTTAAGGAGTCCAAATAGTACCAACAACTTGTAAGGAAATTATCATCAATCCGGTGTCGCTCTTTTGGGCAATATGATGATTGGCAGAGTCACGGAAAGTTTAGAATATCTGGTGTTTTCATTTTTCTCAAGATCGGTGGTTGTTGCAATTACCTGCACTACAAAACATCACCATATTTTGCACTATAACGGAAAAAAAAAACATAAAATGTAACAATGTGTACATTCCGTAATGCAACTCCAATGTGAAAAGCTGTGTTGTTTGACCCGGCGAAGGAATGGCGGATTCAGCCAAGCCCCGAAAGTCTCAAATAATTCTATACTTGTGGGGACTTTCGTCCCTCACAGAGGGTGAAAACATGATGCCCGCACCGGGCCTTCAGCCTGGCGGGGATATTTAGGCTACATACTGTACAGTCCATAGTGTACATACTGTATGTGAAGCCAGTTTATCTGTTTGTGTGTTTGATCCACATTTCACCGTGATTTGAAACCAGTCCATCCAGTTCATTAACATTTCTTTGGCTTAACGCCACGGCACTGAGACAAAGGGAGGTTATTTACGGTAATGCTAACTGTCTGGTATGCTGACATGAATCACCAGCACAACTCTGAACCTCCTAAACACAAGACACTGTTCTCGTACCGTCTGACTGAATGTCTGAATGCAATGACAGTGAAACATTTTAATAATGGAATGGATTTAAAAAGAAACATGCGTCTGATCCATTACAAGTATATATTTGACATGAACTCCATTTTACATTTAGTGAGAAATTAAGAAGTCACTTTATTCCAAGTCCCCCACCTATACACCGACAGACAGACAGACATACAGGCAGGCAGACGGGTAGGCGTGTAGGCAGACAGACAGACAGACAGACAGACAGACAGACAGACAGACAGACAGACAGACAGACAGGCAGACAGACAGACAGGCAGACAGACGGGTAGGCGTGTAGACAGGCAGACGGACAGACAGGCAGGCAGGCAGACAGGTAGGCGCGCAGGCAGACAGACAGACAGACAGGCGGGTAGGCGTGCAGGCAGACGGACGGACAGACAGACAGACAGACAGACAGGCAGACAGACAGACAGACAGACAGACAGACAGGCAGGCAGGCATATATACAATTAAACTCTTACTCTGTGGTTGATATGAATGAAGAGTCAAAGCTGTCGTGTCTTTGCTGGTGAAGTTCCAACTAACCTGAGTGCTGCCTGCCTACACCTAGGTGTCTGCACAACACACCTGATTGGATGCCTGATCTGTCAGTCATACTATAGGGACAGATATGTTGATACCTTCCCTTTTAAAGAGGTATAGTCACCCTCTTTCAAAATATATTTCTATATATTCTACATAGTATATATTCAATTCATATACAGTATATATATATATATATATATATATATATATATATATATATATATATATATATATATATATATATATATATATATATATACAGTATATACTGTATATATATACCAGGGTACCAGATGGGACAGGTGACCCCCTCCCAGGCCTGGAGGTGCGCCTCAATATTTTTTTAAAAGACCAATCACAGCTTGGTGTAAACACGCCCACTTGTCACGGCACTTGGTGTGAACACGCCCATTGGTGTGAACACGCCCATGTTCCAGTGCCATCTTTACCTGCAGTTACCCATAGCTAAATTCCAATCGCCCAAACTCGCGCCAACACACATTTATTCAGACAAGCCGGTCAGGCTGCCTGTCAATCATGTTGTTGTTGTGCAGAGAAACGCATGTGTGTTCCATGTTCCATCATGTGATGAACTTTTAGACCAATGAGAGAGTTGCAAACAGAGTCTACTCTCTGCAAAAGAGAGTAGACTCCTACCTCTGAAGCGTCTGAATTCTACCTCTGAAGCGTCTGAATGGCGGACGTCCTGGAAAAGACGCGCTATCTAGGTTTCTATATCTATGCGCACAGCCCCCTGGGAAATGTAGGCATAAAACAACACAGGAAATACAATTGTTTTAAATATTTTTTATCATGGCCGATTGTGCCAGAGGTTTTTTAAAACAGGGTACATCCAGTGCCAGCGTTTCTTACCATTTACGCTTATCTGTTAAGAGCTGTAGAAGCCTCCACGAGGACCCGAATGTAAACAAAGGGTGTGTGGCCGATGGTCGAGGGTCCTGCCTAACGACTGGAACAATAATATTTCTTCAATCAGAAACACTCACGTCTTAGTAGATAAAGAACCATTTATTGCCACAAATGGAATACAGTTAAGCTTGGCGTTAAAGCTACGCTCTTGGGAGAATGTTCACAGAATTTTGTCGAAGCAGCCTGCTAAGCATACAGCATATTCAGAGAATGCTTAAGCAAATCCCCCATAGGGATATATCATCTGCCAGATGAACAGGTGCATTGCTATTTGCTACCACCATGACCCAATGTTGTAAAAATACAACAAGTATAAAGCATGCTCTAATTTACATTTGGGGGATATATTTCACAATAACAACATATGTACATGTTCTAGACATTCTAATGATCACCAAAAAAAAGATTACAGACATTTTACTTACTTTTTTGTGAGGGATCCTGTCCAGTGAAAAAGAGATTTTTCTTCCTTCAAGGATTTTCAAGTTGTGACATTTCCTGCCTCTGTGGGGGGTATTTATATGCAAATATCCCGGCCAATGACATAGCAAGACTAAACAATAGGATCCAATGATGATGTTTAGGTGAAAAAACAACAGGAAAACAAATGATTTATACACTTTTTTTGATAAAATCCAAATGTTGTATTATTACAACAGCGGGTCTTGCAGGGTTAAAGGGTCTACACCATGAATTTTAACTTTTTCTTCATTTTTGTGTGTTTTTGGTCTCCCCCACCTCTCTTCTGTTCCAACAAATACCCGACTTCGAGCATGCAGGCTTTCATAGGCTATCTGTGGTTTTCATGTAAATTGGTCTGAAAACGGTCCGTCAGATTTGTTCCCCCACCCTACGTCACGTCTGGGAACAATTCCTCCCGTTTTTCAGTTCTAACCAAAAAAAAAAATCAAAAAAAAAAAAAAAAAAATGTTTTTTCATTTTAATTTTTTTTTAAATTTTTTCTTATTTTTTTTTTTTTTACTTTTTCCACACAGAACCAGGACATGACATGCATACAAACTGGCTCAATAGTGCCCCGTGCCAAACAGGACAATGTGGTATTGCAGGTGAAAGTGCTTTATAAGCCAGAGAGAAGTTAGTTGGAATGAGTATATCTGAGGCTTGATTTAGGCTCAAACCTTTTGAAAAACGTTTGAGGGACATAAACAATATGATATCAAATATTATTATTATTTTTTTAATTCATGGTGTAGCTCCTTTAAGAACCTAAATTATAACACAATGTAAAATAGAGCACCGAAGTCTGACGTAATTTACAACCTACCTGGGTCGCGTTTTTCCCCCCTCATTCTGAATTCCCATAGACGTGTTTAATATCGCGTCAAATATGAAGTGTGTTCCAACAATAAACAAATGATCCCGGCGGTTTGACTCTTATGGATATGAAGCATCAGGGTGCATTTCGCCTTTCTGACATGTCGCCTTTCCGACGTTAACAAACCCTATACCTAACCCTAACCCTAACCTTAACCGCACGCGGAAGCCACTAGTCGGAGTGGCGAGATGTCGGAATGGAAGGAGCACCCCGAAGCATCAACTGACGGTGAGAAAACGCTAACGTTACTTCCGCCGAATTAGTTAAATTTTCTCCAGAAACAGACTGTATCAAATATAAGTGACTGACTATCATAAACGATACAGAACCTCCTCCCTGACAATATCTATCTCTCTCTCTCTCTCTCTCTCTCTCTCTCTCTCTCTCTCTCTCTCTGACTTTACAACCCAGGGGATGGACGAGTGATGTCAGGACTTCTGTACTCTATATGAATGTATTATATAAACAGCCTGTATTATAGTATAATTATGTAAATCAGCTGTTTGAACTTGTATAATGGCTTTCATTGATTCTCAAAAAACATAATAATCTACACGCTGTGAGCTTGTAGATCTGCTATTTTCAAAAGATTTCATACATTTGTAAACTTGCAAAATGGGACATTCTGCATATTGTGTATTGTTTTGGAACTCTGCGTGTATTTTGATACTTTTGTACTTTAATTCAAGTGAATTTGGAATTCCGGGCTTGCAAACAGATTATTTCTACATGGTGGTATTTATACTTTTTACTCAAGTAAAAAGAACGTCAGCAGTGGTGGAAAAAGTTCTCACATTTCTTACTTAAGTAAAAGTATCACTGCAATGTAGAAAGAAATACTCAGGTTGAAGTAAAAGCTGGATATACTCCACAGTAAAAAGAAAAACAAAATATATCTCAAAAGTACTTGAGTACAGTACTTGAGTAAATGTACTTAGTTACTTTACATCACTGCATGTCAGTTCACCGAGCTAACGGGATCAGCTTCTGTCCAGAGTCTTAAGGGTCATTGTCACTGTGTGCTACAGGACGCGTTGGTCCAGAGTCTTAAGGGTCATTGTCACTGTGTGCTACAGGACGCGTTGGTCAGCAGCTCTTACATGACTGTGCACGCCTAGCTGATGATGACATCATCATCATCATCATCATCACCCAGGCTCCGCCCCCCCTGCTCACGCTGAACACTGACCGTCTCTCTGGACGAGGTTTGGTAGATCTGTGGAGATACACCTCACCAGCTACCCTCTCCTGCTCACTGCCCAGGTAAAAGCTTTGTTTTCTTTCATTTGTTTATGTATGTATGTATGTATGTATGTATGTATGTATGTATGTATGTATTCATGTATTCATTTGATTTCTCTGTCGGTTGACTTGGTTAAGCTATACTTAGTAGATAGAATTCTAGTTTTGTCATAGTCGTTTTAGTCATTCACCGACTGTTTTTTTTAATTAATTTCAAGTGGAAAAAAGTTGGAGTCTTTGAACTCTAGGCAATGAGAAGCAACATTGATTGAAGTAAAATGTTTAAAGGAAAGGCAAAGAATTGAACTGTTTCCTGCGACGAGTAGTGAACATAGCCGATCTACAAGCTTCTACAAGGCTCTTCACTATTTCCAATCATTTCTGACAATATAAAGGGTTGCTATGTTGGAAGTGGTCAAAGCTTTTATGCATTTAAAGTCTGCTTTTATGCATACAGAGGGCTGAATAAATAAATAGCTTAATGAATGAGTTAGTCTTCAGAGATTTGATACAAGGATTTTACACAAGACGTTTGTATTTGTATGATATTTGTCTCAGGTAGAAACCTCATATGATCAAAACTGTTACTTTTCAGGATTCTAATTCAAAAACATCAAAAGTAGCAGATCTACAAGCTCGAAACTTCGAGCTTGTAGATCTGCTACTTTTGATGCCTTTGTGTGACGCTGTAGTATGATCAATCTACGGCATTAGCCTTATTTACCAAAAAACATGAAAAGTGTAGAATATGGAGATGAGAAGCAGCGATGGATCTGATTGGTCTTAAAGGTTTGATTTGATGACCAGCAGTGGGTTGCTGTAGGAGACACAAAGGAGACTCTTTGTGTCTCCTACCGGAACCCACTGCTGGTCATCAAATTATTGTTTTAGGAATGAGACAACAACAAAAAAATCTCCATGAATTCAAGTCTCCATGGGGTGAATAATACATAGGAAACAAGTCAATTTGGGGTGAACTATCCCTTTAAAGGTGTCTTAAAGGTGTCCAGAGCAGGATTACAAGACGACCCAATTTGTGTAACAAGTCAACAATCAGCATAATCTAATCTGTCCCCGTCGGCGGGGACAGATTAGTGGCGGAAGAAGTACTCACGTCTTTTACTTATAAGTACAAGTTCTACACCAACGCTCTGTTACGAGTAAAAGTCATGCATTTAAAATACTATTTACTAATCTCAAGTACTCAAGTATTATTATATATATCATGTGTTACTGGACTATCAATTATGTTCATCACTTTAATATCACAGCTGCTAAATGTTGGAGCTCTTTTTAATGACTTTATAACTGCTTAACCTATAAAATACATCATTTATAAGTTGATCTATAATTTTGCATTGATCTTCTAAATCTGTAAATAAGCAGCTGCTCAAATACATGTAGTGGAGTAAAAAAAAGTACAATTTTTCTCTCTGAAATGTAGTGGAGTATCCTCTAAATTGTACTTGAGTACATGTACTCACAGTAGCCACTTTCCCCCTCTAAGGCTAAGGGAGCGGATATGGAAAGAGTTTCCACTGGCTGGTATTAATGGCTGTAATCCGGGAGCTTGTTGGGTCTTGTGTAAAGTGATCGGTACAAACGGGCTTAAGGCCGACACGGTCTGCCCTTGGTTATGTAAGACCAGAGAGAACGGTCTGCTAGTCCTTGGTTATGTAAGACCAGAGGTGGACGAAGTACTCGGCCACAGCACTTGAGTAAGAGATACTCCTGATCAAATTTACTCCACTACAAGTGAAAGTAGCTCAATCAAAATGTTACTCAAGTAAGAGTAAAAAAGTCATTGCTTTGAAATATATTTAAGTATTCAAAAGTACATGCTTTTAAAAATACTTAAAGTAAAAGTAAAAGTAGAAGTATCCTACTATGATTCTAGTAACCTCTGTCTGTAGTGGTGAGTAGGTGAGTACGTGAGTACGTGAGTGAAGCTACCCGGTTCTCCTCAGTGGCTGGACCAATTGCTGTGATTTTGCACACAGCCATTGACCATTACCATCTGAACTTAACTGTGAAGCCCGTTTTTCAATTTCATCAAATCTCAGCTTCTTATTAGCGTTTTTGTGTCAAACACTGTTGCCATGGTTACGGGGCTGCCCAGCTATGGGACGAACTGCCTCCCGGGTTGCCAGATCATGTGCGCATATCCCCCCACGGATGCGTCGACCGGGTATGGTCTAGTATTTCTTAATTGTTATATTGATAAATTGCTGTACTCTTGTTTCAGAGAAGTAACTCTCTGAAACCACCTGCATTGCATGCACTGATGTGCTTGTTTGTAGAACCACTACGTTATACAAAGCCTACAGAAACACCTATAAAAACATAGAAATGACTGAGGAACCAGAACTAAATACTTTTACTCCTATACACCCACAGTGGTGGCTTAACCAACGGGCTTGAGGTGCTGAAGCACAGGGCACCAACCTTGGGGGGGCACCAATGGCGTGAAAAAAAAGGCTGCTAAAGGAGCGCTATAACTTGAAACGCGCCGGTGAAGCGTCATTCTTTTTCGACGCGCAGCCCCCACCCCCCGTTGACAAAACGGTCCCGGAGGGCACCGAACCGGGTCCAAGCACCGGGCACCAGGGAGGGTTAATCCGCCCATGTACACCCATACAAGATGTAACAAAGAGGCGAGCGGAGGGGGAAGCCAGAAACACGGCTAGTGTGAGAGCAGAAAGTGTGTCCAATTGCATTTTAGAAAAGAAAAAAAAAAAAGACAGCCAACATAGTCTGCAGCGAGGGCTGAAGGGGTTTTAGGAGCTGAAACCATTAAAGCCCCAACCTTTACGTCTGATGTGTAGCTTTTGTTGTTGTTGTTGTTTTTAAGTAAAGATTGTTCTGTTGCGTTCACCGTAGCGTATGCAGAAGACAAACTACAACACCTTCAGTGTTCATTTAACTCTTCAGGGTTGTACGAATAAATGGACCTGTGAGGCAGAGTCCTGCAACGGGCCGGATACCGTTCGACTGGTGAAAAATATACTTTTATAAGTACACAGGGACGGGCAGTACTGAACTAAACGCGGGTGGGTAACATTCTATTGTGAAAATCAAAGAGCACTGTTTCCGCCCAAACAACGTCACTTGTGTAACTTAACACAGCACAACGGCATGGAGCCAATATATTATAACTCTATGCATAGAGCACGCCGCTCAGTTTTCTTAACTCACAAAAACACCTTGAACATCCTGTTAAACCTTCAAATTAAAACCATCTGACAATGTATGCAACGACACATGCGTACTGCGCATGTGCGCGTTCTTGCGTGTGGCATTATATGTAAAGCTCGCTCCTCCGCTCTTTACTTGATTTCTGAATGAACCTGACCACTGAATATACCGCTATTGTTGAAGGCTGCTATCTTGTGTTAAAAGCATTTCAACAAACGTTTAAATTGAGTGACTGTCTGTAGGCTATTTGCATTTTACTGCATGTAACCACGGGTAACGGGGGGGACAACGGGTCCATTATTTGACGGGCGGGGCGGGTCTGGTTTGTATTTTTATATAATCACGGGTGACGGTCGGTCTACGGATCGGATTATTGACGGGCGGGGCGGGCGCGGTGTGTCAAAACTGGACCCGTGCAGCACTCTGGTTGCGAGGGTCCATTTGGTTTCATTTCCAGCTAGATTAACTCTAGATGTTACTGTGTACGGTCTGTAAGCAGACACTATTGTTACGAGAGAGAGAGAGAGAGAGAGAGAGAGAGAGAGAGAGAGAGACTCCCTCTAACATTTCCCATGTTTTTAGTTTAGTGAAATAATGCCATGCACATTTGTCCAGTCCATAGCCTACTGCAGGCCTTGTTGACTAGATTTAGAAGAGATTTTGAAGCTCTTGCTCCTGAAATGATCGATTATTTTAAGGGGAAAAGCCATCACTTAACATGCAAGTCAATGGTGAGAAGCAGAGATTGCCAGGCGCAAATGGTAGTGTAGGTAATTAATGTATTTGTGCAAGATGACCCTGCTACTGTATATAAAATGTGTATATTACTCGTTCATCATGGTTCATGTTCAAATAGCTCAATCCAAAATATAATGCTGTAGGCCTAAGTGTTAGGCTGTATTTACGCACCTGCTTGTAATTAATGCTTAAACATGATTATGACCGGTATTTTTTATCAGATGTCTGATCAATTTGAATCATTCCGGACATTGGGACCAGCAGATTACAATCCTTTGGCACGACTCCTGGTATAGACCACATTGCTTAGCAGAGTTCAGTGATGCAAATGCATGTCAAGTTGATCAACAGATTGTATTATTCTCCAATGCAATAACAGTACTGAAATGAAGGCTATAAGGGCAATACGTTTTTTTAAGTAACTAAAAAGTTACTTTTCACAGTAACGCATTACCTTTTGGTGTAAGTAACTAGTAAAGTAACTGAGCTACTTTAAAATGAAGTAACGAGTAATGGTAACTAGTTACTGGTTTTCAGTAACTAGCACAACACTGGCCTTAACACAACTGACACAAAAACTGCCTGGTGTGTTGGATTGTATTGTTTATTTGCACATTTTAAGGTGTTGTGTTTGTTGTGTTGTGTTCTTCAGGAGTCAACGGGTGACCTCTGACCTCAGAGCCAACATGGGGCGTAAGGAGCTCAGCTGCAGTTGGAAGAAGAACACCAGCAACATCAAGGACGTGTTCGACTTCAAGGCCAAGATGGGATCGTAAGTTCTGTAACTGGATGAACCTGATGCACAATGGCCTGTGGGTTGAGAAAGACAAAAGACCATTTACTGCATCAAAAGTCAACAAACTATACTATAAAAACAAATACAATTAAAATAGTCGATCTACAAGTTCACAACGAGCTTGTAGATCGGCTATTTTCACAATGTTTATCCTTGGAACCGAGTCAAACTAAATGTTATGCCTCAACTTCTACAATTCCAAGTGCTTGTCAGGGTGGGGGTCCCCAGTTCAAATAGTATTATTTTGGGGGGTCCCCAGTTCAAATAGGATTATTTTGGGGGATCACGGCCTGAATACGCATTTGTTCTTAACGCAGATCAGCTGTTTATCCCAGGTAGTGCTAGTGTAGGCTTACAGGGCGCTGCGTTGCTGCTCGCTATCAAGCCTCTTTAGACCAATGGTAACGACTTGTAACTATGGGACCCGGGTTTCACCTCCCGGTCTGATCAACGTTACACTAGTTTGCCCCGAGTATTACTGGATATCAGGGGTATCCTGTGTACTGATGGTTTTCAGGGGTATCCTGTGTACTGATGGTTATCAGGGGTATCCTGTGTACTGATGGTTATCAGGGTATCCTGTGTACTGATGGTTATCAGAGGTATCCTGTGTAATATTAGTTTTCTCTCCTCCCACATCAAGGTGGATGTAATTACTCTCTTAACCATTACAGTATGCTGTCTCTGCGCCTCAGGCATTGATTGATTGATTGAATACTGTATTAAGGTCGTAACACACGGCAAGCGTTTCATGCGGGTGGTACCGCTCGGATCAGCGGTGATCTCCCCGCGATCATTGTTGTTTTTGTCCTCCTGCACGGTGCGGTGAAAAGAAAACCTCACCACAATCCAGCTCTTGCCGCACGCGCGCGAGAACTTCACAGGGCCGCGCCCGCCTGCCTCACCGCCCCTCAACTTCTCCACGAGTGCCAAATAATCGCCCGCCTCTCATTGAAAATGAATTACGTAGGTGCGTTGGCCGCTTGCCGTGTGTTATGACCTTAAGTCATAAATGCAAACAGCACATTAAGGCTAAAACAACAACACAACACAGTCCTGGGGACTTGTTTCCATTGTGGTCCTATGTGTTCAATTCATCAACATAGCATACAAAAATAACACAATAATGCTAGGGGTGGGACGATATATCGATATCGCGATATATCGATATCGCGATATATCGATATCGTGATATCTCCCGCGATAAATAATTGATATGCTGCCGAAAAATATAGTTGTTTTTTTTCCGTTTGTGATACATTGTTTTTCCGACTGTATTTGTGTGATGATGATTTTGAACTGCTTGGTGCTATTTTATGTGTTTATGCATTGAATACAAGGACTATCGTGATATATTGTTGGTGAAATTTCATGCAATATATCGAATATCGTGATATTATTGTTATCGAGGGCCTAATATCGCCACAGATTGTATCGTGAGATACCCATATCGTCCCACCCCTAAATAATACAAACACTACAGTAGGTGCCTAGGTGTCCAGTGACTTTGACCAGTTTCACTATCAAACCCTTTGCATCATGCATGTCACACAAACATAATGCCATGTTTTGTGTTGATAAAACACGTTTTGTTCATATAGAGTCCTATCCACACATCCACCATTTAACTTCCACAATCCATATGATAAAACCCATTGGTGTTGTGTGAGCATTATGTTTGTGTGACATGCATGATGCAAAGGCCCAGAAAGTGAAACTGGTCAAAGTCACTGGCTACCCAATATGGGAACCCATCGTCAAATAAAAGGAAAAAAGCGCCCTCTGCTGTTTTTTTTAACCTTTGATTTGACTCTGGGGGGGGGGGGGGGGGGGGCTTTGGTTAACCAGACCTATGCTGACTGGAAACCAGGGGTTTGGTCTGCCCTCAGCGCTCCACTTCCGGTGGTGCGACTATGTTTTCATTCCCACTAACAATATTGCTACACAGAACACTAACACCACTTCTCCCAGGGAACATGGATGGTTTTGGTTATAAGCCCACTTGTTTCTATGATGAAAGAACAAGTTAAAATGTTACTAACTTTATGTGTACAACGGAGATGACATTTACCTCACCTTGTGGTCTCCTGATAGATGTGTTTGGGGTTTTTTTTCAGGGCAGTTTAGAAAGAAACCAGTGATACTCATCCTTTAATGGATGTGTCAGGACATTCCATATTATATATATATCTTTATTATCATATATGTTTAATGGATGTGTCAGGACATTCCATATTATATATATATCTTTATTATCATATATGTTTAATGGATGTGTCAGGACATCCGTTCCACATTGTGGTGACAGAGCGTTAGAATGAGAACTTTCCCATGTTTGTTCTAAATCTGGGTGATACCAGATCGTTGTTTCTCCCACTGTGTAGATATCGTATCTAAATACATGTGTGAAACGTTGCATGACACTAAAAGGCTTTACTTCCATTTTTATGTCCGATTTTATACATTTTCCTCCTTCGCAACAAATAGAACAATAAGATTCAGGGAAATACAAAAATGGGTGAAGTGTCCCTTTAACCCTTTAAGAGCGGGAAAGCATCATCTGTGTCATTTTAAGATTTCTTTGGCTATTCAAAAAATAGCAGATCTACAAGCTCATAGTGTGGCACCGAGTGCCGCACTATGAGCTTGTAGATCTGCAATTTCTTTTGAAAAATTGTGAAACATTTTCAGGATTTTGTGTGCAAATCTGCAAATATTTTTTTTAAAGCGTTTTTGGCTCAAATCTTTGCTTCTGGGGGATTCTACAAATGTCTTCTAAATCCTAACAGTTTTTTGAAAAAAAAAGTCGTATGTTGCTATAATATCAGTGGTGCTCAAACCTTTTCATGTCAAGGACCCCCCATAATTATGTATTTGGCCGCGGACCCCCATCTGAAAATACTTTTTTTTCAGGGACCCCCAGAAGCAAAGATTTGAGTAAAAAAAAATAATTGTGAATATATTATATTCAAAGATTTGCACATTTTTTCAAAAGAATAGCAGATCTACAAGCTCATAGTGCGGCACTCGGTTCTGCGCTATGAGCTTGTAGATCTGCTATTTTTGAATAGCCAAAGAAATCTAAAAATGACACAGGAGGCTTTCCCTGTCTCAATGGGTTTAAAGGGATATTTCACTTTCAAACGTGAAATATCCCTTAAAGGACAACTTATTTTTTTTACAACCAAGGTTTATGTTTTAGCTTGTAATTATTTTTATTTATTTTTTTACTGCTTTCTATAGTTTTAGCAATTTCCGCGTTCTTTTTTACAGTGGGCGGGGCATACGGGCAGGTGGCTAAATATGTCTTTTTTTTTAACACAATAACCCGGTGATTTCTTTATTATTATTTACAGTAGCTCTTCTAGCCCCCAATAACTCACATGGCCATCAGACCATAAGACCACGGGACCTTTTTTATTGTGTAAAAAATGATTTACTTTAATTACAAAGTAAAACATAAACCTCGTATCTTTATCTTGTATTATTTTTCAATATTTGCTGGAAATGCATTCAAGGAATCATTCGGTAACATTTTATAGCCTAATAAATTAAGAACGGTCACTATTGTAACCGGTGGGATTGAACGGGTTACAAAGTAAAACATAAACCTTGGTCCTTTAAGCAGTCAGTGAGTCTTAAAATAGCCCTGAGGAGTTATTACTGGATTAGAAAACCAGGTTTATCTGTTCCCCCGGCAACGGACCCTGATTGGCCCACAGCACAGCTCCAGGATAATCCCTCCAATCACGTCGCAGAGTCTCACACAGATTAGCCAGTTAGCAACACTGTGGCCATGGGCCCGATTCTATCAATGAACCTGCTGTGTGTGTCAGTGGAGGAAGAAGTACTCAGACATTTTTACTTAAATAAAAGTAGCAATACCACGATATGAAAATACTCTTGTTACAAGTAAAAGGCCCCGTGTTCAAAATGTTATTTGAGTAAAAGTACAAAAGTATTGGCATCAATTTATACTTAAAGTATAGGCTACAAAAAGTAAAAGTACTAAAATGTTTGAAAATAGCAGATCTACAAGCTCACAACGCGTGTTGTGAGCTTGTAGATCTGCTATTTTCAAATAGCCTATGCATAAAATAGGGCTAAACTAGTAGTAACTAAAGTTTTCTAATAATATTAGAGGAGTAAAAGTACAATATTTGCTCTGAGATGTAGTGGAGTAAAGTATTGATAATTGTAAATACTAAAGGATTGTGACTAAAGAATGGGTGTCGCACAGGGCTCTATACTTGCTCCTCCCCCCCCCCCCCTCTACACCAAATCTGTTGTCTATAAATAGCCGATCTACAAAGTCACAGCGTGTCGCAACATGTTGTGAGCTTGTAGATCTGCTTTTCGCTGAATGTTTTCCCAGGGGATTTCTGAGGGTTTGATTCCCGGTTAATTGTCAAAGTGTCCTTGAGCAAGACACTGGAACCCTTAACTCTGCTCTGCTTTCTGTGTGTGTGTGTGTGTGTGTGTGTGTGTGTGTGTGTGTGTGTGTGTGTGTGTGTGTGTGTGTGTGTGTGTGTGTGTGTGCGTGTGCGTCTCTGTCTGTCTGTCTGTCTGTCTGTCTGTCTGTCTGTCTGTGTGTGTGTGTGTGTGTGTGTGTGTGTGTGTGTGTGTGTGTGTGTGTGTGTGTGTGTGTGTGTGTGTGTGTGTGTGTGTGTGTGTCCTCAAAGTCACCGCCTGAACCTGTCTGCCTCGTTAGCTCATTAGCTCGTTAGCCCGTTAGCAGTGGTGTGAAGTAACTAAGTACATTTACTCAAGTACTATACTTAATACAATTTTGAGGTATTTTTTACTTCACTGGAGTATTTCCAATTTCCAGTACTTTTACTTCTACTCCATTACATTTCAGAAGGAAATATAATACTTCTACTCCACTACAATTATTTGAAAACTTTAGCTACAAACGGTAGTTATTTTGTAGATTTAGATTTGTATTACTACATTAACATACATTAACCACTTAAGCTCTCTCTATATATATATATATATACATTTCGGCCATTTGAAAATGGTCGTGAGCATTGTGAGCTTGTAGATCTGCTATTTTCAAAAGATTTGTATACATTTTGAAAGCTTTCTGCACTCATTCTGCATAATGAGTGTGTTTTGTTTTTGGTACTTTAAGTACATTTTGATGCCAATACTTTTATACTTCTACTCAAGTCAATTCTGAATACCAGACTTGTACTAGAGTCTGTCATTTCCTTTTCTATTATCTGTTGGTACGGTAATCTCTGTGTCAAGGACAAGAATTGCCTTGGTAGAATTGTGAAAGTTGCCTCCAAGGTAATTGGTACAAACATGAACAGCCTTGGACTTCTCTTCTACAGACAGGTGCTCAAAAAAGCCAAAAAGCCACTCCTTCCTTCGGGCCGTCGCTTGCGGACCCCCAGTGCCACAACAAACAGGCACAAACTGTCCTTCATTCCTATTTCTATCGGCAGTCTGAACTCTGTTATGGAGAAGCCAAGGAGGAGATAGCCTTTAGTTATTACGTGAACCAAGCAGTCTCCTTGTGTCCACGTATTCCTTTTCAATGGCCATGTACACTGTACTGCATAGCACCTTACACTTTGCTCTTTATGACCTAATGTGAACTCTCTGTACCGGCTACGGATGTATTACTGTTCTGTTTTTTACTGTTTTTTACTGTCTGTTTTAATGTTGTTGTACTGTACTGATGCTATATGCTGCAAAACAATTTGCCCCTCGGGGACACTAATAAACTTGAACCTTGAACCTTGAACCTTACTTGTAACAGAGTACATTTATACCACTGTCCATTAGCTTGTTAGCTTGTCTCACAGCAGACTGTGTGTGTGTGTGTGTGTGTGGGGGGGGGGGGGGGGGGGGGGGGTGAGAGAGACAGAGAGAACATCCTGGCCCTGATTTCTTAAAGGATTATCTGCAGCCGTACAGACAGGTGTGTGTGTGTGTGTGTGTGTGTGTGTGTGTGTGTGTGTGTGTGTGTGTGTGTGTGTGTGTGTGTGTGTGTGTGTGTGTGTGTGTGTGTGTGTGTGTGTGTGTGTGTGTGTGTGTGGTTTCTTAAAGGATTATCTGCGGCCGTACAGAGAGAGTTGTGTAATGAGATGAGTAGAGGTGTGTAGTACATGTTGTGTACATGTATGACACCGTTCAGAACAACATTTGCAAAAACATTTGTTTTGTTATCGCTGTTGTCGGGCAGAAAACTGCCAAGTTAAAAAAAAAAAAAAAAAAGATGAATTAATGCCGCACATAAGTAGCGGAAATAGCAGATCTACAAGCACACAACACCTCGCAATGTGAGAAGCTGTTTTCACGGCTATTTTCACTATTTTTTTATTTAAAAAAAAAAAATATTACAAAAGGAACGACTTTGTAACGAACAAGGTTTTCCAAAACCAACAGCAATGATGCTTGTTGTCAATTAACAAAAAAAAAAACAATCAATCAACCTGTTTATCTGTCTTCAGAAGAGCTGCATGTATCGTTAGGATTATTTTTATTGATTATGATTCAGCATTGATTCCAGTTCTTATCAATTCCCTGTTTCAGTTACAAAATGGTAAAAAAAATGGATCAAATGGAAGTTTTTAGACCAAAAGAATACTAAAAATACTTGAATTCATGGATATGTTTTACTTTGTTTTGCGGTTCCGGTAGGAGACACAAAGGAGACTCTTCGTGTCTCCTACCGGAACCGCTGCTTACCGGTCATCAGATTATTGTCTTATGAATGAGACAAAAACTATGAATTCAAGTCTCCATGGGGTGACTGATACATAGAAAAACAGTATTATTTTGAGGGTGAACTATCCCTTTAAGAGTTAAGTAAAGTAAATAGTATTTAGTTTACTACGTAAGTTACAAACTGTGTGTAATAGAACTGAAACAGATGACCACACCTTAAAACGTGTGTCCTGTATTTGGCAAGGTGTGTGTGTGTGTGTGTGTGTGTGTGTGTGTGTGTGTGTGTGTGTGTGTGTGTGTGTGTGTGTGTGTGTGTGTGTGTGTGTGTGTGTGTGTGTGTGTGTGTGTGTGTGTGTGTGTGTGTGTGTGTGTGTGTGTGTGTGTGTGTAGACAGTCGCTCTCCCGGCTTCGCTGTGTGGTCAGACTGGCCGGAATTAAACGATCTGTGCTGTTGGGCTGATATTACCTTGAAGAGGGTAGGGTCTAACTCTGACCTCAGTACAGTGGGTAGGGTCTAACTCTGACCTCAGTACAGTGGGTAGGGTCTAACTCTGACCTCAGTACAGTGGGTAGGGTCTAACTCTGACCTCAGTACAGTGGGTAGTGTCTAACTCTGACCTCAGTACAGTGGGTAGGGTCTAACTCTGACCTCAGTTCAGTGGGTAGTGTCTAACTCTGACCTCAGTACAGTGGGTAGGGTCTAACTCTGACCTCAGTACAGTGGGTAGGGTCTAACTCTGACCTCAGTACAGTGGGTAGGGTCTAACTCTGACCTCAGTACAGTGGGTAGGGTCTAACTCTGACCTCAGTACATTACATTACATTACAGTCATTTAGCAGACGCTTTTATCCAAAGCGACTTACAATAAGTGCAATCAACAAAGGTAGGGAACGAAAGCTACTAATCACCAGAGGTTATAAGTGCATTTTCTGCAATAACAAGCAACCAAGAGCATACCTAGCGCTAAGGTAAAAGTGCAATATATCAGCTACCTATTTCCTTAAACAGATGAGACAAAGTAGTCAAATGAGCAGGAGCTAAAAACAAATAATTGTATTGACTAAACAAGATCCAATAAACAATTCAACAATAAAACAAGCATTCGTACAACTAGTTAACAACAAGTAGGCCAGGCAAAGAGGAAGGGTAGTGTTTCCTGAAGAGGTGGGTTTTCAGCCTGCGGCGAAAGATGGGCTGCCCACCAATGCTGCCGCTGCCTTTGTTGTTGTGCCCATAAGAGGCCCATAAGATGGGCAGTCAGATGGGCAGTCAGTACAGTGGGTAGGGTCTAACTCTGACCTCAGTACAGTGGGTAGGGTCTAACTCTGACCTCAGTACAGTGGGTAGGGTCTAACTCTGACCTCAGTACAGTGGGTAGGGTCTAACTCTGACCTCAGTACAGTGGGTAGGGTCTAACTCTGACCTCAGTTCAGTGGGTAGGGTCTAGCTATGACCTCAGTACAGTGGGTAGGGTCTAACTCTGACCTCAGTACAGTGGGTAGGGTCTAACTCTGACCTCAGTACAGTGGGTAGGGTCTAACTCTGACCTCAGTACAGTGGGTAGGGTCTAACTCTGACCTCAGTTCAGTGGGTAGGGTCTAACTCTGACCTCAGTACAGTGGGTAGGGTCTAGCTATGACCTCAGTACAGTGGGTAGAGGGTCTAACTCTGAGGCGATGGCTGTCTCGGAGGACTTTATATCTGACCCCAGTATCTCTGTCAGAGCATCTATGACTGTGTGTGGAACAGAACACCAACTCACACTGACTAATGCCCGAGGTCGCCTCTTATGGGCACAACAACAAAGGCAGCGGCAGCATTGGACCGAGCTGAGGCTGCAAGGGAAGACTGCATGTCTCCCTGCTGTCCATTCTGTCTGTCTCTCTGAAAACTGCATGTCTCCCTGCTGTCCATTCTGTCTCTCTCTCTGAAGACTGCATGTCTCCCTGCTGTCCATTCTGTCTGTCTCTCTGAAAACTGCATGTCTCCCTGCTGTCCATTCTGTCTGTCTCTCTGAAGACTGCATGTCTCCCTGCTGTCCATTCTGTCTGTCTCTCTGAAAACTGCATGTCTCCCTGCTGTCCATTCTGTCTCTCTCTCTGAAGACTGCATGTCTCCCTGCTGTCCATTCTGTCTGTCTCTCTGAAAACTGCATGTCTCCCTGCTGTCCATTCTGTTTGTCTCTCTGAAGACTGCATGTCTCCCTGCTGTCCAATATGTCTCTCTCTCTCTCTGAAGACTGCATGTCTCCCTGCTGTCCATTCTGTCTGTCTCTCTGAAAACTGCATGTCTCCCTGCTGTCCATTCTGTCTGTCTCTCTGAAGACTGCATGTCTCCCTGCTGTCCAATATGTCTCTCTCTCTCTCTGAAGACTGCATGTCTCCCTGCTGTCCAATATGTCTCTCTCTCTCTCTGAAGACTGCATGTCTCCCTGCTGTCCATTCTGTCTCTTTCTCTCTGAAGACTGCATGTCTCCCTGCTGTCCATTCTGTCTCTCACTCTGTGTTCAAAAATGTTGCTTTAGACGAATGCATTGTTGTCTTTACAAAACATGTGTGTGTGTGTGTGTGTGTGTGTGTGTGTGTGTGTGTGTGTGTGTGTGTGTGTGTGTGTGTGTGTGTGTGCAGGGGCTCGTTCTCAGACGTGTACATGGTGAGAGAGAAGAGCACAGGGAACCTTTATGCCTTGAAGTGTCTGAGGAAGAAATACCTGATGCTGAGTAACCTGGAGAACGAGATCAAAGTGCTCAGGAGGTACGGCGCACGCACGCACGCACGCACGCACGCACGCACGCACGCACGCACGCACGCACGCACGCACGCACGCACGCACGCACGCACGCACGCACGCACGCACGCACGCACGCACGCACACACGCACGCACACACACACAAACACACACAGAGAAGCACAGACAGACAGACAGACAGACAGACACACCTGCATGCACAGCCTCTTTTTCAGCGGCCAAGAAGGTCAGTTGGCTCTCATGCACTGAAGGAAGCATGAGCTCGGCCCTGGCCTCCCTAGGCTGTGGGGGACTGGTCTAACGCTGGTGTAGCGCCCAGGATCAATTAGGAAATTGGCACCGGGTGAAAAAAAATGGGTTACAAAAGTTGCAGGATAAAAATGTAAAATAAATACAAATAAAATGACATTGGAAGAGTTCTGCAGCTATAGTGTCCTCAGTGCATTCCTACTGATGATCAATATGGAGATCCTGCCCAAAAACTTGTATTCTTTGGTTTACTTTTTGGTTTTTACTATATATTTTTTCCACGACCATTCTCACCACTGTTCTAGCAACTACATCGAATTTAGACGTCTCTTCTTTAACATATGTCTATCTCTCTCTCTCTCTCTCTCTCTCTCTCTCTCTCTCTCTCTCTCTCTCTCTCTCCCTCTCCCTCTCCCTCTCTCTCTCTCTCTCTCTCTCTCTCTCTCTCTCTCTCTCTCTCTCTCTCTCTCTCTCTCTCTCTCTCTCTCTCAGGATTAAACATGACAACGTGGTGAAGCTGGAGGACTTCTATGAGAGCCGGACACACTACTACCTGGTGATGCAACTGTGAGTGAACGACACACACACACACACACACACACACACACACACACACACACACACACACACACACACACACACACACACACACACACACACCGGCCCTCATTTATCAACGCGGTGCAGACCAAATAATGGGCGTACGGCGGGATCACCACAACTTTACATTTATCAATATATCCTGACGTTGTCTTCAGCGTAACGGCCCGCTCAGATCTCACAACAGCTCTGAGGCAGTTGTTGGCTAAACCTGTTTGTTCCATCCTAGACCTGCAGCATGTCTGACCGTCTGACAGGCATCTGGACACAATGTATCCACTCCAACATGTATCTAACTCACTAATAAATAATCCCTGTGAAATTATAACATTTTATAAACTCATTTAAACAAACTGCTTTAACAGTCATTCAGATAAGATTGCAGATCTGGCCGCATTGGCTATTTGAAAATAGCAGATCTACAAGCTCACAAGGCGTCAATGCGACGCGCTGTGAGCTTGTATATATGACCTGCTATATTCAAAATATACGAGCGCTTATGCAAGAGCATTTTCTGGAGTTTGGACCGGCACAGAGGCACCGCTCTTTTCATGGCCACCAGGAGATCAGACATTTAACCCTCCCAACACACACCAGCCTTCATCCATTAGTGTTCTCTACAGCATTGGTTCTCAAAGTGGGGTCCGGGGACCCCCAGGGGTCCTTGAGGGAGTTCCAGGGGGTCCCCAGCTAAATGATAGTATAGGCACCAAATGGACCCTTATGGGTCTGTAACTCCCTAACGGGTCCATTTGGTTCCATTTGTACACTCTCAGAGTTACATTGACATAGATTTTACAATATAAATTGCGGTTCAAGTGATAGAAATGCCATTAAATGGGGGTTTGTAGCCCTAATGCATGTCAAACTGGGGGTCCTTGAAATTAAAACGGTTGAGAATCACCGCTAGAGCCGTAAAAAAAAAACTTCTCTTATGGGGGTCCCTGGCATATCTTTTGAAATGGGGGTCCGCGGGCTAATAAGTGTCAATTTGGGGGTCCTTGACATGAAAAAGTTTGAGAACCACTGCTCTACAGGTTATCTCTCATTAACGCGGTGTGGCACGGGACTCGCCGATCCGAGTCTCTGGGAATAGCCTGTGACGGCTTTATTTTAGTGTAACTCAAACGAGCACTGCTCGGTACGGGTTAAATAAATGAATATACAAACGTATTCCATTCATGGTGATGTGGTATCATAATCTGTCATTCATGTTACTAGCTTCAGCTACTAGCCTGCTTGATTGACAAAGATTGTACCGTTACGCAGTTGGGTGTGACTTGACAGGCAGCGAGGCAGGGCGAGCCGGTGAAACTCTTTCTTATTGGCTTTCCATGCTTGTCGTATTCTGGTCCTTCATGTCATAAAATCATACTGACATGATGATGTGAAAACATCATAGTGACCGGTCAGAGAGAATCGTCACTAACGTCATTGTGTCTGTCTGTCTGTCTGTCTGTCTGTCTGTCTGTCTGTCTGTCTGTCTGTCTGTCTGTCTGTCTGTGTGTGTGTGTGTGTGTGTGTGTGTGTGTGTGTGTGTGTGTGTGTGTGTGTGTGTGTGTGTGTGTGTGTGTGTGTGTGTGTGTGTGTGTGTGTGCGCGCGCAGGGTGTCCGGTGGGGAGCTGTTTGACCGCATCCTGGACAGAGGCGTTTACACAGAGAAAGACGCCAGCTCTGTCATCCTGCAGGTTCTACAGGCGGTCAGCTACCTGCACGAGAACAGCATCGTGCACCGAGATCTGAAGGTACACACACACACACACACACACACACACACACACACACACACACACACACACACACACACACACACACACACACACACACACACACACACCTAACTAATAAAACAGATATTTCAAATACATTGGACGAGTATGTTTCAAATTATCCCTTTTTTGCATGCATTTTTTTTCCACCCCATTTTGGGATCTTGAGGGTCTGTGATAATAATCAATAATAATGTTCTGCCATTCCTCTAGATAACTGACATTCATTCAATAGTAAAAGGCACAGGGGCCGATTGATTGATTGATTGATTGATTGCCTGATTATTGACATAATCCCATGTACAAGTAAAAAACAATAGGATCAGAGGAATAAGAAAGCTCAAAGGCTTATTTCCATCGTGGTAGATAGATAGATAATTGTGCCATTATAGTTAGTAAATAATTTTGCTCTCTGTCTCTCTCTCTCTCTCTCTCTCTCTCTCTCAGCCAGAGAACCTGCTCTTCTACAACACAGATGAGAACGCTAAGATAATGATCAGTGACTTTGGTTTGTCCAAGATGTCCGACCACGGTGTGATGTCCACGGCCTGCGGTACTCCGGGTTACGTGGGTAAGTCCATCCCTCGTTGGTCAGCCAGCGTATCAAATGCACCGTCTGTCCAAAAGATAAAACAGAGGAAAGTTTGTGTGTTTCACAGCAGGACAAAAACACCTAAAACACTATATTTTGGCCACAGATCATTTCCTTGAAATATATATTATTGGAAAAGACAATTACAGTTTATTTCTGTCTTTAAGACCTATACTTTGAGATATAGTGAAAATATGTATACAAGTGCATTATGGGTCGCAACGTGACATGTTTGTGCTTGTATTTATGGGCTATTGTGCTATTTCTGAAAAGCGTTAAAATATCTTGGAAACGTTTGGATTATTCATTCATTTATTAGCAGATGTTTAAGATATTTAGAACATTCTAGTTTTCAATTTGAGAATAGACATATTGTAATGTGTGTATAATAACTAACAGTAATAATGTATAATAACAGTAATAATGTATAATAACTAGTGCTCTGTACCCTACAGTAATGTTATGTATAATAACAGTAATGTTATGTATACTAACAGTAATAATGTATAATAACTAACAGTGATAATGTATAATAACTAACAGTAATAATGTATAATAACTAGTGCTCTGTACCCTACAGTAATGTTATGTATAATAACAGTAATAATGTATAATAACTAGTGCTGTGTACCCTACAGTAATGTTATGTATAATAACAGTAATAACGTATAATAACAGTAATAATGTATAATAACAGTAATGTTATGTATAATAACAGTAATAATGTATAATAACAGTAATAATGTATAATAACTAGTGCTGTGTACCCTACAGTAATGTTATGTATAATAACAGTAATAATGTATAATAACAGTAATAATGTATAATAACTAGTGCTGTGTACCCTACAGTAATGTTATGTATAATAACAGTAATAATGTATAATAACAGTAATAATGTATAATAACAGTAATAATGTATAATAACTAGTGCTATGTACCCTACAGTAATGTTATGTATAATAACAGTAATAATGTATAATAACTAGTGCTGTGTACCCTACAGTAATGTTATGTATAATAACAGTAATAATGTATAATAACTAACAGTAATAATGTATAATAACTAACAGTAATAATGTATAATAACAGTAATAATGTATAATAACTAGTGCTGTGTACCCTACAGTAATGTTATGTATAATAACTAACAGTAATAATGTATAATAACTAGTACTGTATGCTCTCTCACAGCCCCTGAAGTTCTCTCTCAGAAACCCTACAGTAAAGCAGTAGACTGCTGGGCCATTGGAGTCATCACCTATATACTGTAAGCAACACATTCTGTGTGTGTGTGTGTGTGTGTGTGTGTGTGTGTGTGTGTGTGTGTGTGTGTGTGTGTGTGTGTGTGTGTGTGTGTGTGTGTGTGTGTGTGTGTGTGTGTGTGTGCGTTTGTGTGACCATCCACACTAAATGAGGTACTAATCAGTGTTGATTTCGTCGACTAAAACCATGACGAAAAATGTCTGTCGAATACCTTTAATCACTGACCAAAACTAAATAAAAACTAAATAAAAACTAAGCTATGATGACTAACACTATGACTAAACACACTGACAATTTAGTATACAAATAAAAACTAGACTAAAATATTTGGTAGGGACGAGTGGAGAAGAGATCCAGTACAACTCAAAGACAAGTCTTCATGGGTGCACACAGGTGTCACAGACCGAAAATAGCCGATCTACAAGCTCACAGCGCGTCGCAGTTGTGAGCTTGTAGATCGGCTACATGTCGGCTATGTCTGTCTGTCATTGTCACTGTGTTGCCAGGTTGTGTAGATATTCCCCTTTCTTTGAGGAGAATGAGACTCATTCTCTCATTGTCACTGTGTTGCCAGGTTGTGTGGATATCCCCCTTTCTTCGAGGAGAACGAGACGCGGCTGTTCAACAAGATCATGAGGGCTGAGTACGCCTTCCACGCCCCCTACTGGGATGACATCTCTGAGTCAGGTTAGAATGTAATACACTGTAAAACATCTCTGAGTCAGGTTAGAATGTAATACACTGTAAAACATCTCTGAGTCAGGTTAGAATATAATACACTGTAAAACATCTCTGAGTCAGGTTAATATAATACACTGTAAAACATCTCTGAGTCAGGTTAGAATATAATACACTGTAAAACATCTCTGAGTCAGGTTAATATAATACACTGTAAAACATCTCTGAGTCAGGTTAGAATATAATACACTGTAAACATCTCTGAGTCAGGTTAGAATATAATACACTGTAAAACATCTCTGAGTCAGGTTAGAATATAATACACTGTAAAACATCTCTGAGTCAGGTTAGAATATAATACACTGTAAACATCTCTGAGTCAGGTTAGAATATAATACACTGTAAAACATCTCTGAGTCAGGTTAGAATATAATACACTGTAAAACATCTCTGAGTCAGGTTAGAATATAATACACTGTAAAACATCTCTGAGTCAGGTTAGAATATAATACACTGTAAAACAGCTCTGAGTCAGGTTAGAATATAATACACTGTAAAACATCTCTGAGTCAGGTTAGAATATAATACACTGTAAAACATCTCTGAGTCAGGTTAATATAATGCACTGTAAAACATCTCTGAGTCAGGTTAGAATATAATACACTGTAAACATCTCTGAGTCAGGTTAGAATATAATACACTGTAAAACATCTCTGAGTCAGGTTAGAATATAATACACTGTAAAACATCTCTGAGTCAGGTTAGAATATAATACACTGTAAAACATCTCTGAGTCAGGTTAGAATATAATACACTGTAAAACATCTCTGAGTCAGGTTAGAATATAATACACTGTAAAACATCTCTGAGTCAGGTTAGAATATAATACACTGTAAAACATCTCTGAGTCAGGTTAGAATGTAATACACTGTAAAACATCTCTGAGTCAGGTTAGAATATAATACACTGTAAAACATCTCTGAGTCAGGTTAATATAATACACTGTAAAACATCTCTGAGTCAGGTTAGAATATAATACACTGTAAAACAGCTCTGAGTCAGGTTAGAATATAATACACTGTAAAACATCTCTGAGTCAGGTTAGAATATAATACACTGTAAAACATCTCTGAGTCAGGTTAGAATATAATACACTGTAAAACAACATTGTAAAAAGGTTTCACAAAAAAATAAGTAAGGAGAGTAACTTGATTAAAGGAAAGACCACTTTGGTAGAGGTTTGGGTTGCATAGTTACTTTGCCATGATGGAACTCCAAAGATGGACAAGAAATAAAAAAATAATTGCTCCATTGATTAGAAATTGATCATTCAAAAAAAATGTGCTCTTCATTGACTTACATTGTACGGTGAAACAGCTCTCAAAGTCCCTCTTTTAAAAGCTGATTCAGACAATATAGAACATCACCAAACCCCAGTACTGTTTGTTTTTTAAATACACATTGTCCCGCACACTGTATCTTGCTGTGGCAACTCACTTATTTTAATGACAAACGTTTCGGTCCGTCTGGACCTTCCTCCAGACGGACCGAAATGTTTGTCATTAAAAAAAGTGAGTTGCCAAAGCAAGGTACAGTGTGCGGGACTTCTTGTTTGATTCAGATTATCTACTATCCAACGCACCTGAAATAAGTAACAGTGGATGTGCGATTATTCTCTCTACATTAAATACACATTGTAACTTCCCGTTCATTTTACTATTTGAAGATGGACAAGAAGTTCGGAAGTTAACTGTCCGGAAGTTAACATTTCTATTTTAAAAAACAAACGGTAGTGGGTTTGGTGATGTTCTATATCGTCTGAATCAGCTTTGTTTGTGTTCGTTTACGGGCTAAAAGAGTGACTTTGAGATCTGTTTCAGCGTACAATTCCGTACGCAAAAGTATATCTCTGTAATGTGTCAGACTGACCTCAATGTTAGCTAAGTATCTACGTATGGATGTGTTCCCATGGCCTTAAAGCTTCACCTTAAGTCACAGAAGAACCAGTACATCTGCTGACATAACCGCTGACCCGTTTGGATTAGAGAGAGACCAGGATAATTAGATGTTCAACAGTGAGAACATACAGTAATTGTTTTGCCATCAACTAAGGGATTAAAGTTAATTTGGGTTCAGGGTTTACACAGAATGCCTGTAGACGCTGTGGCCTTAACCACTTAAGCCGATCTACAAGCTCACAACGTGTTGTGTGATGTGATGTGATGCGTTGTGAGCTTGTCGATCTATTTATTATCTCTGTTTGAAATAGCTTTATTGTGAAGCAAGACATACAGTTATGAAGTGCTTCCCTATTTTCCTTTTTTGTGACAGACACACAAACAAACAGGTACAATTAAACACATATACAATTGTAACTTTTTGTATTTTGTTTTTAATGCACTATATTATATTTCATCAGAATCTTGTTCAGGTCACCAGGTTCGCCTAATCTGGGAAAAATATTTTTTTGTTTAAATAAGGACTAAATAAAGATAAAGCACAGGACAGTAATATAATTTGACCTCTCTTTACCTTTAGGGGTCTTTGCACCAGTTGTATCAATTATTAGAAATGTGTTGGGATTTGCATTACTGGTCAAGTCAAGTTTATTTTTATAGCACGTTTAAAACCGTTGTGACCCAAAGTTCTTTCCAAAAGACAAAATAGCAACATATGGACCGTAGTCCATTCACAAAGTAATAATTAAAGCCTGTGACATCATAACTCCTCAGAAAACATTAAAATAAAAACAAACAATGACCTCAAACTGTGTTAAAAGCAAGAGAAAACAGGTGATTCTATCTTCCCCTCCTTTTGGTTCATCATTCTCATAGCTCCACCCTGGTTAATGACTTCCATTGTCTTTTGGTTAATAGTTATCTAACGGTTAATGACACTTCTATTGTTCTTGTGTTTCTACAGCTAAAGATTTCATCAAGAACATGATGCAGAAAAACCCAACGCAGCGCTTCACCACGGAACAGGCGCTCAGCCACCCATGGTGAGTGTGCACGCACGTGCGCGCGCGCGCACACACACACACACACACACACACACACACACACACACACACACACACACACACACACACACACACACACACACACACACACACACACACACACACACACACACACACACACTACATTACATTACATTACAGTCATTATAATGACTGTAATGTACATAATTGTATCGACTAAACAAGATCCAATAAAACAATACAACAATAAAGCAAGAGTTCGTACAACTAGTTAACAACAAGTAGGCCAGGCAGAGAGGAAGGGTAGTGTTTCCTGAAGAGGTGGGTTTTCAGCCTGCGGCGAAAGATGGGCAGTGTCTCTGCTGTCCTGACATCAGTGTCTCTGCTGTCCTGACATCAGTGACTCTGCTGTCCTGACATCAGTGACTCTGCTGTCCTGACATCAGTGACTCTGCTGTCCTGACATCAGTGACTCTGCTGTCCTGACATCAGTGACTCTGCTGTCCTGACATCAGTGGGAAGTTCATTCCACCACTGTGGGGCCAGAACAGAAAAAAGTTGTGACCGTGTAGACCGGCCACAAGGACCCTTGAGTCGCCCCGAGGTGGCAGACCGAAGTGGTCGGGCAGGGGTGTAAGCATCGACCATAGCCCGGAGGTAAGAAGGAGCTGTTCCTTTCACTGCCCTATAGGCTAGCACCAGGGTTTTAAACTGGATGTGAGCCGCTACGGGGAGTCAGTGTAAAGAACGGAGAAGGATAGTTGTGTGGGAGAACTTGGGGCGGTTGAACACCAGACGAGTTGCAGCTTTCTGAACAAGCTCCAGAGGTCTGATGGCAGATGCCGGAGCAACAGCAAGGCACCCACACACTAAATCTAAAACCTAACCCTAAAATCGCCTCCCAAAATCTGATGTCAAACGTATACCGTAGTGTTTTCTTTGCAAGGACGTTGTGCCTGACCTTCTGGACATTGTTGCTTTGATGTGTATCTTCTCACACGTCACTGACAGCTTCCTCTCTCCTGATTGGTCACAGGATCATTGGACAGACAGCCAGAGACCAGGACATCTATCAGTCTGTGTGTGAACAGTTACAGAGGAACTTTGCCAAATCCAAATGGAAGGTGAGTCACTCTCAAATGTTACACTAGAGGGCAGTGGTGATTCTAAATGGTTATACTAATGACCAATGATTTACTTACAAACATTGAGACTGGACACACAGGTGCCTGTTTCATGTAATCAATTGTTTTGGGGAGCACTGGTTTCAGTTCATTCAACCTGTTGGCTGGACAGGCACTCCCTAGCATACATACAGAAAATTGCGCAATGGTATTGCACGCCGAGAATAGCTGGCATACAAGCTAAAGAAAAAAAACGGTCATAACCGCATATTTCGCCTAATCCAGAGAAATTGTCTCTCTCTTTCTACGCTTGTAAAAATGGACTAACTCGGTATGTGGTGAAATAATACTCAGGCATCAGGATACCCTTCAAAGTATAACCAGTTGACCAGATGGATAAAAGTCAGATATTTATTTCAGCAAACAGTACAAGCATTGATTGCAATGATTGAGGATGAAGGTGGTGAATGAAACGGTGATGATGATTTTAAACTATAATAGAAACAAACGGAAACCAATCAAACAATGTACACATAACCAAATATTATCAAGGAGAACATAACAAAATAAGACAAACTAACCAAGGAATGCTTACTTAAATAATGCATCAAAAGAACTCAGGATAACAGGGAACTGAAGGAAACCAAACACTCACTACATGCCTCTCTAACAACTGCACCAAATGAGTGCCTTTTGAAGGCCTTTTGCAATCAGCTCAGGTGTGTACAAATCATTAAGTGCAGGTGTGTTACCAATGTAGGCAAGTGCCCGGTCTGGCTCCTCCCACCAACGCTGATGATCCATAATTCTATTTTCTCTATATTTACATTAGGCTACTAGAAGCAACCACATTTGCTCTCAGTGACCGACAGAAGTTTGATCTCGTACCTTACCGCACCGTGTCTGATTTTGTGTTTTCCGACATAACGTTTCTCTCACAGCAAGCCTTCAACGCGACCGCAGCCATCAACCACATGAAGAAGATGTCTCACTCAGACATAACGACCGTCCCCGTCCCCAACATCGTGGTGGACTCCAACTGCCAGTGTCCCCCGAGAGGGGCGGAGGACGAAGACGAGGCCCGTGGCGGCCTGGACCCCAACGGGAACCTGACCGCCACCCTCACGGATCACCTGATGCCGCCGCCCAACCCGGAGCACAGCAGGGGGCCCTGCGCCACGCTCAGGACCGCCCACAGCGAACCCATCAACCTCGCCCCCGGCATGGTGGAGAGTGGAGGCCACGCCTACCACTCAGAGTGCAGGTATTGATTGAATGATTGATTGATTGATTGAATACTTTATCAGTCATAAATGTAAACATCACGAGGTACAGTCAGACATTAAAGGTTCTATGACATTCATTTCTACTTTTTTTTTTTTTATGTTTTTTGGGGGGTTTTATGACCTCAATTACACCCAAATAATCTGAACTTTGAACATTCAGTGGATTTTCTGTGGTCTGGGGTTTTCTGAATAATTAGGCTGAAAAGTAATCTGAGCTTGGCCCTTGGGCAGTGAAGTCACAGGCCAATTTTTTAGGTTTTTCAGAAAACAGAAAAACTGAACATTATTTATAGAATAAGTGACTTATATTAATAATTGTTTATAGAATAAGTGACTTATATTAATAATTGTTTATAGAATAAGTGACTTATATTAATAATTATTTATAGAATAAGTGACTTATATTAAATATTTATAGAATAAGTGACTTATATTAATAATTGTTTATAGAATAAGTGACTTATATTAATAATTGTTTATAGAATAAGTGACTTATATTAATAATTGTTTATAGCATAAGTGACTTATATTAATTATTATTTATAGAATAAGTGACTTATATTAATAATTGTTTATAGAATAAGTGACTTATATTAATTATTTCTACTCCTGGAGTGGGAACAGCATGATGTTTACCAGAGGTGTCCATGTGTCATGAAGAGATGATTTACACAAAAATAACAATAGTTTCCCTCCAAGAACGACTTAGGCCTTCATTATGTGTGTATGTTGTTGTGTTACATTGTGTGTGTGTGTGTGTGTGTGTGTGTGTGTGTGTGTGTGTGTGTGTGTGTGTGTGTGTGTGTGTGTGTGTGTGTGTGTGTGTGTGTGTGTGTGTGTGTGTGTGTGTGTGTGTGTGTGTGTGTTGTTGTGTTACAGCTTCGACACCATGGACACAGGAATGACCAGTAAAGGCCAGACCCTTCAGACAGGGGTGTGTTCTGTCATGTGATTGGCTGGCCAAAACCTTGGGGGAACGTCTCCATGTAAGTGACACATCGCCGTCATGTCCTGAGTGGGACTCCTGGGTGTTTCATGTCCTGAGTGGGACTCCTGGGTGTTTCATGTCCTGAGTGGGACTCCTGGGTGTTTCATGTCCTGAGTGGGACTCCTGGGTGTTTCATGTCCTGAGTGGGACTCCTGGGTGTTTCATGACCTGAGTGGGACTCCTGGGTGTTTAATGTCCTGAGTGGGACTCCTGGGTGTTTCATGTCCTGAGTGGGACTCCTGGGTGTTTCATGACCTGAGTGGGACTCCTGGGTGTTTAATGTCCTGAGTGGGACTCCTGGGTGTTTCATGTCCTGAGTGGGACTCCTGGGTGTTTCATGTCCTGAGTGGGACTCCTGGGTGTTTCATGTCCTGAGTGGGACTTCTTCCTCCATACTGGGAGAAAAACAGCATCTGAAAGTTTGATAGGATGCATTTTTACACGTGAGGCTGTGACCACTTTAACATTACATCTTATGAGCGGTGGGTTAATTTGGTACCGGCCTGTGCTGCATACTGGTTCTTATCAGTGTGATGTTGTCTGATAAGGTTCTGTAGATCTATACATACTGGTTCTTATCAGTGTGATGTTGTCTGTTAAGGTTCTATAGATCTATACATACCGGTTCTGTAGATCTATACATACTGGTTCTTATCAGTGTGATGTTGTCTGTTAAGGTTCTTTAGATCTATACATACCGGTTCTGTAGATCTATACATACTGGTTCTTATCAGTGTGACGTGGTCTGTTAAGGTTCTGTAGATCTATACATACTGGTTCTTATCAGTGTGATGTTGTCTGATAAGGCGTCTATACATTGAAAAACATTTGTAATTATTTATTTCTGGTCTCTGTCTCCCCCTAGTGTTTATTTATCTCCGGGAGGACAAGTGACAGGTCCCTTGAGTCTGTCATGGGTCTTGATGTCCACTGCCGTAGCTGCCTGAGGGGTCCGCAAGCCGGGGGGTCCGCGGGCGCTCCCGACTCCTGAGTGAAAACTCACGTCAAGTGAGCCACCATGAGAAGAGAGGAGGAGGAGGACGTGGGATACGAGTCGTGTTCTCATGAACTTAACTGACTCCTTGTACATTGTGTTATGAGACACTCATACTGGTGATACACCCCCCCACCCCCCCATGTCAGTACTATGAATGGCGGGTGGGGATATGTTTTATAGGTGAAAATTGGTGATCTACAAGCTCACAATGCGTCGTATCCACGACGTGTTGTGAGCTTGTAGATTTACAAGTTTTGCTATTTGTCGTACAGTGAAGTATACAAGGCTTAATTGGGTTTGATGTATCAACCCTCTGGTTTTATTTTTATAAACTGAACTCTGTAAATACATGTATATACAAATAAATAACCAAAGACAAACGCAGAGATGCGTTTGTAGAACTCTTCATGCTGATGATAAACACATTCTATATTTATTGTGTGGAATCAGGATGCAGACAAAAGGATTCAATATGGAATCCATAAGATTCACGATCCACCCAGGATCAGTGTTGGGGGTAACGGCGTTAGAAGTAACGCCGTTACTGTAACGGACGATTTGTTTGGGTAACGGAATAACGCGTTCGTTTTTCAATTAGAGTACTCGGTTAGAGTTACCTTTTCCAAATCAATGGCGTTACTTCGTTACATTTCAGTCCATCTCAGGCAGCTGAGATGGAGGCTGATGTAATACCTGCTCTCAACCACTAGGTGTCCTACCCGCCCACAGTAGCAGAAAGTCTCAAGAGAAGAGCAGGAAGACAGTGGTGGAAAAAGTACTCCATTTTTTTTACTTAAGTGAAAGTATCAATACTGCAATATAGAAGTACTCTGTTACAAGTAAGAGACCGGAATACCTCAAAACTACTACTACTTAAGTACATCTTCTTAGTTACTTTCCACCACTGGCGGGTAGAGGGTTGTGTTGGTTGTGTTGTGTTACCATACTCTATCATACACATCTGTTAAAATGTATGTTTTTCTCTCTAGAACACGTTATGGAGGGGATTCAATCCTTTTGGAATGCTTTTAGATGATGATGTGTTTTAATTCTCACTGTCACATGCGCACAACGTTACAAACTAACAGATAGAGAGATATTTAATTTGACTGTACATGTTCTGGTTCTGTGTGTGTGTGTGTGTGCGTGTGCGTGTGCGTGTGCGTGTGCGTGTGCGTGTGCGTGTGTGTGTGTGTGTGTGTGTGTGACACCAATATGTCCATGGATGTCACACTCTTAAAGGAGTAGTTCACCCCATGAAGCCTTGAATTCATGGAGATTTGTTAGTTTTTGTCTCATTCCTGAAACAATGTGATGAGCGGGTGTGTTTCCGGTAGGATACTCAAAGACGGTCATCAAACTATTGTCTCAGGAATGAGATAAAAACTAACAAATCTCCATGAATTCAATGCTTCATGGGGTGTGTAACTGAAAGAAAGTAAGTTATTTTTTGGGTGAACTACTCCTTTAATATCCCCATGAGTTTGAGTGGTTTGGTATATATCAGTTTTTTTTGTGCTCTATATTTTTTGTACATAACTTTGTTTTGTTTTGTCTCTGTAATTGAGAATTTTGTTTTGAAACCTTGCCGACAGATTACGAATGTCTTTGTAAAACATATAAAGTATAACTCTCCGTTAAAAAAAACACATCAGTTATTTTCTAATGGATGAGGAGGAGGGGTTCTTCCTGAAAGAGATTATTTATGTGCTGCTTTACTTTGTGGAAACAATCAGTGACGTACAGTAAGTACAGTACAGTACAATGAAAAGACACAGGATGTTGATTGTTGTGTGTTTTATCATGTACAAGTACCCAGTGTGAGTTTAACAACTATGGAACAATACTGTACATGTCACACTGTCTCATCCCAAGGAGTCAAACGCTTGACTTCTTGGGTCGGACGTCCCAAGAAGTCAAGCGTTGGCTGGAAAGGGGGGGGGGGGGGTCAAATACGTCACATGTTGACTAGAGGTACGATTCTGTCCCTATCAGGACATTAACTCCAACGGCACTGAGTCCGCTCAATCAGACTTTGCAGCGCTCTGCACGGCGACTCGCTCGGCGGTGCCTCACGTGGCTCAAGTCCGCTTTAGCCGGCAGCACAACGCCGCTTTAACTGTTTTTTAGTGGACCCGGATCACGCTTTTACGTCTTTGGTTTGAGAACTGCACTGCCACATTCCTGGAGTGTGGAAGTGCCTGGGAGGGCAAGGGTAAGCCTACCCCCTTCAAGTCACAGTTTGACTGGAAGGGTAAGCCTACCCCCTTCAAGTCACAGTTTAACTGGAAGGGTAAGCCTAACCCCTTCAAGTCACAGTTTGACTGGAAGGGTAAGCCTAACCCCTTCAAGTCACAGTTTGATATGCATTTGGGGAGTGAGACAGAGTTGTACATTTACATGTATGTATATACACTCACTGTTGCATCTCTGCATTAGGTAAAGGGTATTGACATGTGCCACTTCTATGCCAAGTTGTTATACATATTACACACACACACACACACACACACACACACACACACACACACACACACACACACACACACACATACACAGTATATATGTATTAATTGTGCAAATTCCACGTAGTCTCATTAGATAATAAAATGACTTAATTAACTTATTGTTTTTTATTGTTATTGTTATTATGGGCCTCAAAACACCACCATCCAGTTATAATACAGTGCAGCTGAACGTAATAATCTGTAGTTCATACAAATATTCCACACAATTGTTTTTTTATTCTGTGACGTTTTACGAAGAGTACATAAATAAAGTACAACAGCTCTTTTTTCCAGGAACAAGAATGAGGACAAATTGAAGTGAAAGGATGACAATGATCATGTGACTCTATGGTTCACAATTAAGTGCGGTCCCTCAGGGTTCATTGAGGGGGTTCCAAATGGACCCTTACAGCCTTTGCCAACACCAACATGCCCCTCTACCCACCCGAGGTGGACCCTAGTACTGCTACACTCTACTACTCCCCCCGGGGACCATACGGAGGTACCAGGCCCTCAATGTGACCCCTAACCCTAACCCAAGGACCATACGGAGGTACCAGGCCCTCAATGTGACCCCTAACCCTAACCCAAGGACCATACGGAGGTTCCAGGGCCTCAATGTGACCCCTAACCCTAACCCAAGGACCATACGGAGGTACCAGGCCCTCAATGTGACCCCTAACCCTAACCCAAGGACCATACGGAGGTACCAGGCCCTCAATGTGACCCCTAACCCTAACCCAAGGACCATACGGAGGTTCCAGGGCCTCAATGTGACCCCTAACCCTAACCCAAGGACCATACGGAGGTTCCAGGGCCTCAATGTGACCCCTAACCCTAACCCAAGGACCATACAGAGGTACCAGGCCCTCAATGTGACCCCTAACGCTAACCCAAGGACCATACGGAGGTTCCAGGGCCTCAATGTGACCCCTAACCCTAACCCAAGGACCATACGGAGGTACCAGGGCCTCAATGTGACCCCTAGCCCTAACCCTAACCTGAGGACCATACGGTAGTATGTAGTACTTTGTAGTGACTTTTTTTGGTCCCTAACATTCATCGAGCTCTGGACTTAGTAAATTTATTTTTTCACCATTGTGTCACTACCGAAACGAAAGTTAAATCCGAAAAAATCACTAAGTGTGGAGGCCAAAATCGTCCCCCCAAAAACCTGTTAGGAGCACGTTTCAGGCAATTTAGAGTTGATTGGTAGTACTTTGTAGTGACTTTTTTTGGTCCCTAACTTTCATCGAGCTCTGGACTTAGTACATTTTTTTTTTCACCATTGTGTCATTACCGAAACGAAAGTTTGTCACTACCGAAACGAAAGTTAGTCTGTATGTCTGTACGAAAGTCTGGTGTATGCTTCTCAACAAGTTGCTCAGGGATCAAAAGTAGGATGACCATCTTTTCAAAAACCCAAACTGAGACCCTTATCACTTTAATCCGCGTGACACCACTGTGATCACCAAAATAGCTGATCTAAAAGCTAACAACGCCTCGCAATGCATCTGCTATTTCTGCTACTTCTGATCGTTTCTTTGACTTAATTTTTTTATCTCCGCCTGGTGTTTTCATCAAGATGGTCGTCGACTATTTTAGCACTTGGCACATGTCTCAGAACAAGTGTTATTTTAACTGTGGTGAAAACCGGGATAGTTTGGTATAGTGAATGTTGAAAACCGGGACTTTTTAGCGTTCGTTTGTTGGGACTCGGGGACACCCAGCTTGAAACTGGGACATTATCCCATGTCTTGTCACTGTAACCAACAGAACAGGGGTCATAAAGGATCACTGAGGAATGTAGCCGATGGCTCAATAATGGAACGTTATTTATTTGTGCTTATCAATTATAATGTTTTAATTGCACTGTAATTATTTTTTATTGTACTGTTTGACCCCGGGAAGAATAGTCACTGCTGAGGCAGTCACTAATGGGGATCTAAAATAAACAATAAACAACAATCACACTACAGTGTCACACAAAAGCATCAAAAGTAACAGATCTACAAGCTCGAAAATGGCGTAAAGCGACATGTTTTCAGCTACTCGATCTGCTACTTTTGCTATTTTTGAATTTGAATCCTGAAAAGTGACAGTTCTGGATATATGAGGTTTCCACCCGACGTTATATTGTGTCCTCCCTTCATACTTCAGCAAAACCAGTGGAGAACCATTGAATTAGTGGGAATTCTGCTGGTAGAGGAGCCTCCTCTCTCTCTACCTCCCATCCCCCGGACTCCCCAGTATAGTATACCTCCTCTGGGGTCTCAGAGAGCCCCACAATCCAGAGGGGTCCAGAACAGGAAGCTTAAGATCCCTCCCCTCCTCTCTCTCTCCCTCTATGTCTCCCTCTATGTCTCCCTCTATATTACAGGGCAGGATCACAGACCCCCCCTCCCCCCTCCTTCCAGCTTTTATTTTACACTTTTTGAAATGTGTTTGAAACTTAGCAGGTATGTACTGTTTTCAGAGAGGAGAGTTTCAAAAGAGAAAGTTAAAACAGATGGAAAGCAGATGAACAAAAAAAAGAAGAAATTAGGAAACAAAACAGTTAACTGATAAATGCTCCAACAACTGAGTCTGGCAGGCAAATAGAATGTCAACCAGCTGACATTTTAAAACCAAGACAAGTCACTTGTGGCGTGCCGCAGGTTTTCACGGTGGATGTAGTGTTAAGATCCGATAAGATTCCAGTTATCTCTTGTCCAGCTCGCTGATCTTTTCACATTTCGATTCTCAACTCAGCAAGAGGTAGCCATTCTATCTGCATCTTGTTTGAATGACTGCTTTGTGCCAAAGAGGGAAACCATACCCAGGGGTCGGGCCTTTTCCTGCGCTGTAGTTGTTATTATGTATCTCGCCTCTATAATGCACCCCAGCTTGACTCTTTGAGACCACACCCCTGCATAGAAACACGCCTGTCAATCGCATTCCCTAGGAAATGCTTTTAAATGGGTGACTATGGTGAGAGATAGTGTGATTGACAGCCCAGGCACAGGGCACAGGCTGTGAGGGACAACTATTGACAGAATCCTCTGCCAGCGTGTTGGTTTGCATCTCATAAAACAGGCATTTCATTCATATCTGACTTGTCTCCTTCGGTGTAATTGATTCTTCGATAAAGTTGTTATATTTGATAAAATGTCTGGTACAGTAATGCTTTGTTTTGTTTCATGAAGCCAAACTAATTGCACTAAAGCATAATAAAGCAACTTGGAAACTTTGAAATGATGTTCACCACATCATTCCACAGTTAGGCTTTGTTCTATTTTAAGTCCTTTGATTTTCTGAGTTTCAGATGGTTAATTTACAGTGGCCTGGAAGTGTACACATTTCAAAAAGAACAAATGAGCAAATCCTTTGCATCAAAAAACATGAAAAGGAATTTCAAAAAATGTAAACAAGGACAAATTCACCCTATAAGTGGTAAAAATGACAAGTTTGCTATGTTGTCCAAAAAGTTATGAGATGTAATTAAAAAAATGAAGAATTAACATCTAATACTATATTACAGAGAGTGGGCTCAACTGGGGAGATCTTGAAAGAACCGCTAAGAACCGAGTGAAATGGAGGACACAATAAGTCAAGTAAGTCAAGACTATATTATGTTGTTAAAGAAAGTATATGCTGTCATACTACGTTGGATGTTTCCATAGTGTAAAAGCAACACCACATGAAGCCACAACCTCCCCAGTTTGATTACAGAAAGAGAACATCAATTGCAGTCAAAATATCATCGCCGCCGCTAGCATCACTCAACGCCATTGTCGGGAGTTTACATCTTGAGTTATTTAGCCGAGTGACGAATCTGCCGATCCACACAAACCATCTTTTGACCTCTCCCTTCAACCTCAAATATGCCCTTAAACATCTCATCCATGTGAAAGGCCTGGCTGCACAAGAGAAGGTGGAGATGCTTCACAAATCTGATGATTGGGGGTTTGAATCTTAAAGGTCCGGTGCAATGACATTTTCTGATATTTTTATACAACTAGATTCTGACAAGGAGCACGTTTTTAAGATTGAGTAATTAAGATTGTTTTTTTTTAGGGACTTTTGGTATAAAAATACACAAAAATGAGTTTAATTTGTTTTGGGCATCTATTGTTAGGTATGCCCATATAATAACGTGCAGCTATGAGTATCACACAGATGAACAAAATCAAGATAAATTCATACACATAAAAGTGTATATCCCTCCTCACACTTTCACTCACTCAATGACATATGTCAGTAACATGGTCAGTATCATGGTCAGTTAAAACTTAGTGTCAAAAGTAGCAGAAATAAGCGATCTACAAGACCCCAACATATCGTGTGTGACGTTTGTGTGTGTGTGTGTGTGTGTGTGTGTGTGTGTGTGTGTGTGTGTGTGTGTGTGTGTGTGTGTGTGTGTGTGTGTGTGTGTGTGTGTGTGTGTGTGTGTGTGTGTGTGTGTGTGTGTGTGTGTGTGTGTGCGTGTGTGTGTGTGTGTGTGATCTTTAATTTACAGAGAGGAGGAAACCAGACAAACTGCTGTCCTGTGCATTTAGGGGAATAAAAAATACCATTACATCACCCTAATAATAATAATTTGACCTATTTGATCCTGTGGCGTAGACTCAGTTTCCAGCTTTACCCAGCTGATGGTTTACCACAGTTAGGGGTCCAATGCCTTGCTCATAGACACGATGACACACTCCGATGAACTCTCCAGGTGGATTCTCTCTCCATTCAGCTATGAAGCCTCGCACTGCACCTTCCATCACCATGTCCTGAGACACTTGTTCAGACCTACAGTCTGTTCTGTGTTCAGAATGTTCAGGTTTTTTTTACATGCAATGATGGGGTCCTTTCCACATGCAGTAATGTTATGCTAGTAACACTAGGTTAGAGGGGAGTGCCGACACGACGCGTTGTGAGCTTTTAGATCTGCTATTTTCAAACATTTTAGTACTTTAACTTTTGGTACTTTAAGCACATTTTGATGCCAATACTTTTGCATTTTACTCAAGTAAACTTCTACATTGCAGTATTGACGAAGTCAAACATTTGAGTACTTTTTCCACCAGTGAAATTCATTTTATTTAAATGAATTTATGCCTGATTCAAACTTGCTTTATACATAGTAACTAAGTTAACTAAGGCTTCTAGGTGTAAACACTTACTTTCTACTACATCAATATGTTTGTGTTTTAATGTACTGTATAGTTCAAAACCATCTGCAACAGTGCATCTAAAGTCCCTTTGCCCACACCTTCTCAGAGGAAATGACACTCAGACATATTAATGGGGTGGGACTTGAACCTGTGACTTTCTGTTTACCGGGTAGTCTCTCTACCCATTCAGCTATGGCTGTCTCTTTTGTCAGACTGGTTCTCTAACATACTCATGACAAGGACCCCCAAATTGATATGTATATGGCCGTGGACGCCCATGTCAAAAGATGTAGTGCGAGGACCCCCCATAAGAAAGATTTATATTCATAACTTGGAGGGAAAAAAAAGAGTGTTCCAAATTTGGCAAGACATTGTGTACAGCTTGGTACATTGTCAGAACATGGACTTGAACTTGCAATCTCCCGTACCATAGGCAGGCACCATTACTCAGTGAGCCACTGGCTCTATCTGAAAAGATTGTGCTGGGGTGGCAATAATAAGGATTTGTTTAAAACGTCAAGATTCTTCTGATATTTGTGGGACTTGAACCCAGGACCTTTTGGACATGCAGAAAGAGTCTTTTCACAGTGAGCTATTGTGGTGACTGCTAGAACAGCCAAATAGAATACATTGATCACAAAAAAGACAGAGGATTTTTTTCCATAAACATTGAAACATCTAAGCTAAACTAAATCATTTTAACTGCATATTTTGATGTTGGGGGGTGGTACAGCATATATTGTATAATGCAGGGGTCTTCAACGTGTTCAGGCCAAGGACCCCCTAGCTGAGAGAGAGAGATGAAGCAGGGACCCCCTCTATATTGTATAGAATGGTGTTTCAGATATACTTTTGCAGCTCTTTTCTCCCTCTACACCTATAACTCTTTGCCAAAAATAGCCGATCTACAAGCTCACAACGCCTCGCACTGCGAGGCGTTGTGAGCTTGTAGATCTGCTATTTTTGGCTAAAGTTCTCCTCAGAAAAGGGATGCTAGGGTTCAAGTGGTTAATATAAAAAAAGAAAAATCATATCACAAAGATTTGGCGGACCCCTGTAGTAACTCTGAGGACCCCCTAGGGGTCCCGGACCCCCTGTTGAAGATCCCTGGTATAATGTATAACATTGTGTTTCATATGTATAGACATACGTACCATGTTGTGCATTCAAGCTATTCAAATAATAGATTAATATATTCATTCATATCCACTGCCATTAGTAAACATACTTTACTAACTGAGAAGAATGTAATACTATCAACAATCTACCACACTTTAAGTATATTTTGATGCCGATACTTTTGTACTTTTACTCAAGTACATTTTCATTACCAGACTTGTACTTGTAACAGAGTGTTTCTACAATTGCAGTATTGATATAATTCATTCATTGATATTCATTGTTAAATAAATATTACAATGTATGTCTATTATTATTATTATTATTATTATTATTATTATTATTATTGCTGTTATATATTTCGCTAACTTCTTCTCTTTAACTTTTAAATTAGTGAAATGACGTTTGCATTGAAAACAAATGTATCTATTTTTGGTTCGTGCGCATGTGCGTGCTTGTAATAGTGTGTGTGTGTGTGTGTGTGTGTGTGTGTGTGTGTGTGTGTGTGTGTGTGTGTGTGTGTGTGTGTGTGTGTGTGTGTGTGTGTGTGTGTGGGGAAGGAGGGCGGGGCTTGTGTCGTGTTCGTGTCGTGTTTGTGTGTGCACGTCATAGAGTTGTTTGGGTGCGTGCGCATGTGCGTGCGTGTAACAGCGTGTGTGTGTGGGCGGGGGGGGGGGGGGGGGGGCTGTGCTTGCGTACACGCGAGAGGGCATTCCCGGGGATGCCCTCTCGCATGTACGCATGTCTGCTTGTCAGACCAATCACAGCCCTTGTTGTTTTGTTTGTCCCGCCCCTTAAATCCACCGTTCCCGCAGGGCTAGGCTCAGTTCTCAAGGTTTACAGCGGATGCTAGGTCGCTCGATACTAGGTCTCGCCGGTCGATGATAGATTACTATTGGAAACTGTTCTACTTGATTACGGTTCATATATCACTGATCTACTTTCATTTCGTTGTCTTTTGTCTGGGGTGAGTAATATTACTTGATATATACTTTTTTCCCGCCTTTATTACTTTATTTTTATTTTTCCCCGCCTTTTTTGGACTACATGAACGTTCAGATTTCAAACACAGTTTTTACCCCATGGCCACGGATGTTATAATTATGTACGGGCCCTCAGAAATAGCCGTATCCTCCGTATTGTTCAATAAAAACGCATCTTAATCCGATCGGTGGCCATTTGCTCATAGCTGGCACAGTCTATCAGAGTGCAGTACACCTACCAACCGATGGGTAATACAGTTGAAAGCATATGGCGGTCATGCTGAGAAAATGGCCACCGATCGGATTAAAATGCTTTTTATTGAACAATACTGAAGGTACGGTTACTTCTGAGGGCTCGAACAGAATTGTCACATCCGTGGCCATGAGGTAAGAACTTTGTATTTGAAATGTGAACGTTTATGTACATGTACGGGCCTTAAATGAATTAAGTACAAACGCCACGTTACGTTTGTTTCAGGCCCCAGGACTCTGTTGGTTTGTTTATATAAACTTATGTCACAATCGACCTGTCCATAACAATTCATTATACAACGCAGAATGCAGCTTTTAATCAACATTGCATTTGTTATATCTTGTCTGTTAAAATTGAGCTTGTAGATCTGCTAAAACTAACTTTAAGCAGCCTCTGAAACTGGGTTAAAAACAACCTAGGCTAACCAGTGCTAACGGCTATAAACGTATGCCTACAACTTCCGCATGGCAGTGACGTTTTAAATGATTACATTATCAACAGTATTGCTATCATGTTTATGTATTTACCAGGGACACAGTGCACATTAATCAACATGTTGGTTTTCACATCCGTGTAATGAACCAGCTAGCCAGAAGCTAGCTTTCATCTGTAGTCCCTGAGCAGGCTGTTAAAAGTGCTGATATAACTATCCATACAAAAACGGTTGTATTAATACCATACAAGACCAGTAGACATAGTACAGGAGACAGAACAATGATATTTTATATGTTGGTGGACTTTACTGAGACAATGGCAAACAACGTGGCTTTGACTCAGTATAGAGTAACATGAGTTTAACTCTAGAAGGAGATGCTGTTGTAATGTGACTGTTTTACTAGCAGTAAATAGACATTCATTTGACGCACTGTTTGGTTCAACAAGTGTTTATCTGCACCGAGCATTGTACTGGGTTGACTAATGTTAGAGGACGACGTGGCTTTGTTGTTTGTTGTTGTTTCTCTCGCTGAACCTGGCAACTGCCATGTCCGCTTATTGTAAGCGGATGGTCGCGCTTCTTTTGGGGCTTGTTTTGGGGTTGAAAAGGACCGTAATGAGAGTAGACGGTACACGGTCGGGCGTACCGTGTCGGTCGCGCATGCGCGCCACTCTCAATTGTATATTAGGATCATATTTATGCCCACATTTGCCTCTAAATTGTGGAGAAACTGTCGATGCGGAACCAAACTGTCAAGCAATTGTTTCCGCCCAGACACGTTTCACTGTCGCACATGTCGAAAATAGCAGATCTACAAGCTCACAACGTGAGCTTGTAGATCTGCTATTTTCAAATAGACTATGTATAAAATAAGGCTAAAGTGGTTAAGGTATGTTTTATAATGTAATACTTTATATCTTAAAAGTAACTAGTAACTAAAGTTTTCAAATAATTGTAGTGGAGTAAAAGTACAATATTTGCCTCTGAGATGTAGTGGAGTAGAAGTAAAAGTTTTGGAAATTGGAAATACTCAAGTAAAGTAGAAATACCTCAAAATTGTAGGCAAATAGGTTTTATAAAATGTTCATGAATAGGAATTAATATTAACATTTATATTCATGAATAACTTTGGTTAACTAGAACACTGACCTGACTTACTTGCAAATCTATGCCCACATCAAGACTTTATTTTAGTCTAAATATTTGTCCCTTCCTGCTCCAACTTAGAAGGACAGAATTGTGTAAAGTGGGCAGGGATCACGATGTAATCTATTGGTTGCTTCATGCCAGTGTTAGACTTGATTTAAGAAGTAGTGCTTTTCCAGTCAGAAGACAGATTGAAAGAAGCTGTCTGATTCAGTACACACTGTGCTTTTTATATGTCAAAATTGCCTTCTGGTGTCCAGATGCTTCCGTTATCACAAAGCAGCTGAATGCCGTAAATAAATCCCCTCTTCTTTATTCTTTGCTTTTTCATTTAGCAAGGATTTTAAGGATGCACGATTTTGGCCGATATCCAATTACCGATTATTTATTTCTTGGTCAAATGAATCAATACTGCTTTTTCTCTTTTCGTCTATTACTGTTATAGCCTACCCTGATTTGTTTTTCCCTGCATCAGGCTTATTACAGTTATTCATTTAATATTATGTCGCAGATTGAAGGGAAGATGGAAATATTCTTTCCTTAGGGCGATCTTAAACACTAAGTGTTTACAGTTTACACAACATGACCGGCACTTTGGCTACCATAGTCTGTTGGACACCTGTAAGGGGAGGAGGAGAGTTTGCTTGTTTGGACAGCAGCATAATTCCCCATGTTCATCAGCGGTGACCATGTATCACACAGACTATGAAATCATGTCCGTTAGAGCAGTGGTTCCCAAACCTTTTAGCTCGAGACCCAAAATAAATCTTATGTCTCGCCGTGACCCAAACTAGTGAAAATAGCCGATCTACAAGCTCACAAGATGCGACATGTTGCGAGCTTGTAGATCTGCTATTTTCACAAATTCTTAAAAGTACTTTTCCCCCTCTAATTAATGGATTTTTAAATGTATTTGTGTACTTTCGAAAAAAAAGTTTTTTGTTGGGAATGTTTTTGATAATCTTTTGAAATAATAAAAAAATTAGGAAGTTAGGAAACACAAAATAAACATATCGCGTGACCCATACAACACGACCCACATATGGGTCCCGACACACTGTTTGGGAAACGGTGGGTTAGAGTACCTCTTTCTCAAGTGGTATGGTAACGGCCGTCTCTCTTTTGTCATGAGGCGGATCGCTGCTTGGAACAAGATAACAATAAAATCAACAGCAAGGGAAAAGCTGCCATTCAGCTATTGATTTTGTGCCTAGGGGTGGGACGATATACGATATTATCGTACATCGCAATAAAAACCAACAACGATAACTTTATCGCGGGGTCTGTAACTATCGTGATAAAAAAATAAATAAAAAAATTCGACCAAAAAAGATTGGTGCCCATTTGCTTTGCCAGGTTTCATATCCGGCCTAGAGAGAATCAAAGGAAACGGAAACAACTGTGAGCATGCATATATATATGTGTGTGGACTGCACAGGATACAGTTCCAAAGAAGGCGGGTGTAAAAGGCAGCGTCGCAGCGAGTGTAATATCAGCGTCGCAGCAAGTCAGTGCACTGACTGCACTCGCTGTCCCTTGTAGGCTACTAGTACGAAGTGTCCGTAGCTGAGATAGAGAATATACGGTAGTGTTATTTTTTGGACAAATAAAAATGAATGAAATGCCCAAAAAACTTCCACTCCCCTGTCCCCTCCCGCAAAGAAACCTCCGCTCCAGTGCGCGCTGCACGGAGCCGGCTCTCAATCGGCTTCAGTCAAGCTGCTTCGTGCTGCTCATTAACAACAGCTGCTATGTGTGAGGCCGCCGCGGCCTTTCATCATAAAGTTTAAATATAAAAACTTCGAAATTAAACAAATATGTTTAGCTCAGAATCAGCTATATAAACTCGGTTATCTTGGCATGTGCTTACATTTGTTATAAGATGGTTGGATCATCTGTGACAGCACGTTTGGGAAACATCGGATTTTCATTTTGCGCCGCTGTCTCGTTAAACCCAGCTGGTTGAATATTCAACACTTTACCACGGTAAACGCTATGCTCATGTAATGTTCACTCAGTGGTGGCTTATCCAACGGGCTTGAGGTGCTGAAGCACGCGAAACTGCGAAATTTTAGAAGCAGGGCTCCGCAGCGCAGCTCCTGTTAAAATTTGCCTTCACTTGCTGTTGCTGTGCTGCTGCGCTAAAGGGCAGATCTCCGCCAGGCCAGGTGGCCCTACCCAGGCTCATGAAATTGATAGGCAGTCTACAGTAGCCAATTAGAATTAAAGCTGCTAAAACTGACTCATACACTTATACAGAACCATATATAGGCTAAATATTGTCTCTGACTCTGTCGGTTGGGAAAACTGTTCATTTTATTTTAAAACAATTTCAAATGGTGAAAAAAAATCTACAAGCTATAATTATTAAAAATTAAGAAATACTATATTTTAAATAGTGAAAAATACAGAAAATAGGGGAAAATACATAAAATCTCTAATATGTGATTTTAATGTGACCCCTGCAGTCAGTGAAGTCCAGGGCTGAATGTGACAAATATTGAGACAAATAGGCTATAACCCAATACATCATTTTATTAAATAAATGGGGGGTTATATTTTACAGATAGTTACACTATTCTTGTACTATATTAAAATTAAATCATCCTTAAAGGTAGGGTAAGTGATTTGCTTTGGTTAAAATAAGTGTTAAATAGCTCTATATTCTGATAGTACTCATTGCCATAGAGTGTTTGTTCAGTATTAGGAGTCTCCTTCAGGACAAGTTTGTTTTCAAAAAAGGTTCAAAGAAAGTATGAAATACAGTTTGCACTTGCATAGTTGCATTACAGTTGCACTATTGTTTGGTTGCACTGTAGCAGTCTCTTTGGGTGTTGCTAGACATGCAGCCTGGAAGAAAAATATTGTGTTTTATGTAAAGAGAAGAGACCTTATTGTGAATAATTGAAGTTGAGAGATTACTTGTGGTGTTATTAAAATGTATGTTTACATTGTCTTTCTCTACCTCCATGTGAGACAGTCTTGGATGTTTACAAATTGCCCTGTGTGACAAGACAATAAATATTCTTTAACAGAAATGACAGGTCATGTGATTTCACTATTTTTCTAGCATTTTCAGAATTTTATAAGCAGCGCGCTAATATCATGATATTTTTGGCCACCAATATCGTGATAATATCGTAATCGCGATATTTTTGGCCACCATTATCGTGATATGACATTTTCTAAGCAGCGCGCTAATATCGTGATAATATCGTAATCGTGATATTTTTGGCCACCATTATCGTGATATGACATTTTCATATCGTCCCATCCCTATTTGTGTCCAATATTGTTTGTTCTGAAAATAATAATAAATTGATTGTTTGACTCTGCTATGAAATCTAGCAGCGCAGGTATGGTTTTCAAATGGCCTATACTATAAACATTGCTTGTCATGGTGAAGAAAAGTCCTCCTAGAGCTGTCATTCTCAAAGCTTTTTAAAAACTTTGATGACCTCCAGTTTGGTGTGCATTAGGCCAGTGGTGCTCAAACTTTTTAATTTCAATGAGCCCTCATAACTCTGAGAGTGTACAAATGGAACCAAATGGACCCGTACGGGTCCATTTGGTTCCATTTGTACACTCGCAAAAGTTCCAGACCTGTACGTGTCCATTTGGAACCACCTCAAGGAACCCTGAGGGTCCCTGGACCCCACCACTGCATTAGGGTCCATTTGCTTCCATTTGTACAAAAAAAGGTCAATCTATAAGTGTGGTTCTCACAACGCTTGTATACTCGGTTACTTTTGAAAATGTTTCACAATGACCCGACCACAACAAACATTTATTTCTTAAAACATCAAAGAGTCACGGCACACTCATGGCTGCTGATGCCAAACCAGTTTATTAAGGACAAGAGAACAACAAAAACATGTGTTGTTTATATCCCACATGGTTTTTGGATAATGGATATGTTTTGTGTTTTGTGCAACCTTTAAAAAAAAAGTTATCGTTTTGTACTATTCTCTATTTCCCCACATAGCCCCCAAACCAGCGTACACACAATGTATGACGCCGTACACCCAGACCCAGCAGACGCGCCAGGTGACTGCCATCAAACCGGCCACGCCCAGCCAGGCCACCTCCACCTTTTCCCTCTACCCGGTGTCGTCCACCGTGCAGCCCGTACCCTCTGCTGGAGCGTCCGTAGTGCCGTCATACTCCCAGAGCCCGACCTACAGCACATGGCTTGCTATCATGCTGCCTAGGATGGCAAATGAACAGTGATATGTTGGATGGATGGATAGGCTTTTAGTTTAGTGGTGTTAGTTAACAAAATTCAGTGTCGTAAACATACATGTCGTTACAATACACAATGTCATTTTGAACATTGGTTCTCAAAGTGGGGTCCGGGGACCCCCAGGGGTCCTTGAGGGAGTTCCAGGGGGTCCCCAGCTAAATGATAGATTAGGCACCAAATGGACCATATGGGTCTGTAACTCTGAGAGTGTACAAATGGAACCAAATGGACCCTAACGGGTCCATTTGGTTCCATTTGTAAACTCTCAGAGTTAAATTGACATAGATTTTACAATATAAATTGCGGTCCAAGTGATAGAAATGCCATTAAATGGGGGTCCGTAGCCCTAATGCATGTCAAACTGGGGGTCCTTGAAATTAAAATGGTTGAGAATCACTGCTAGAGCCGTAAAAAATCTTCTCTTACGGGGGTCCCTGGTATATATTTTGAAATGGGGGTCCGCGGGCTAATAAGTGTCAATTTGGGGGTCCTTGACACAAAAAAGTTTGAGAACCACTGATTTAGAAAAGGGTTTGGACAACAGCTGCTTTTTACAACAAACCCTCAAACGTGTTGCTCTGCTCCGTTCCCCAGGTGGTGAAGCTTCACACCAAGCTGGGGAAACCCATCCCTTCCACGGAGCCCAGCGTGGTCACCCAGACCCTCCTCCTCCACCACGGCTGCCCCCAGTAAGACCCCCTCCTCTGGCCTGGGCAGCTCCAGCACCACCTCTTCGTCCCTGTCCATGGGCACCTCCTCCTCCAATGCTTCTGCCTCCACCCACAACTCCTCCTACCTGAAGCCGGTCAACATAGTGAGCGGTGGCGGGGGGGCGCTCGGCAACAGTCTGTCGTCTGCCAACTCCATCGCCCCCGTCAAGAAGGCCTCCGCCCCCAAGATCAACTCTGTCGGTCAGTAGGTCAGTAGGTCAGTAGGTCCCCTTTGAATGTTGACGTCTCCTGGTGGTATTTGACAATGACTTCATTCTTCACCTTGTTGCCATTATGCTCTGTACTGTGTTTTTGCTGTATTCCTGTTTGATTAGTATAGCTCTGCATTTAACCAGTTCAACCACATGAATCCTAGCGTCCCTATTCGGGGCTTGTCGTAATAGGCAAACATTCAGTGAAAACAAAAATCGTCTCACTACACGTCACGAGGCGTTGTGTGAGCTTGTAGATCGGCAGAGATTGATGAGTGATAGAAAAGGACGGGGCCAATTACAGACCCCTTGCACACCCATCTAAGTATATAGGGTTTAAGTCATTGAACCCCTATATGTACTTATCACACAATGAATAAAGAAAACGACTTCCATTTTCACTTTAAAAATTATAAAACTTTTTTTTTTTTTTTACAATTTGCACCTATAATGACGTGCCCAAAATAGGGACACCAGGTTGAAAGTGGTTCAAACACTCATCACTAAGAAAGAGTGAAGCTGGTTTCACAGAGCGTGCTTTGCACTCAAAGGCTACATGCCAATGTCTGGATAAGTCTCTGCCAACTTGTGTAGTGATGGACGGCGACCAGGCGTGCGTTTCCAAACCTAACATTTCTTGAAGTTCTGTGCCTTGTAGAATAACAAGTGTATAACCTAGTTTAACCATGCAGTCAAATGGACAATAGTTCACTCCTGGCCCTTGCAAATGGAAACGGTCATTGTTTTCCTTTTTTTTTTAAATTATTGTGATTTATTGCATTTGTATGCTGTCCATTAGTCAAAGCATCTGTGGACTAGTGACTCCTCAGTAAAATGTAAAATGGAATGTCACAGTTTTAAGTAAACCAATACTAAGAATCTTTGAATGGGATTGTGTGTTAATAGTGATGTTTTGTTTGTTTTTGCATGATCAAAATTTTGATTTGCAAATTCTTATCGGTTAATCAATTCATTTTTTGTGTGTATTTACGATTAGAGGTTGGGTGTTCACTAATGTCTATGGTAAGTTTACGGTAACTTTTGATTGAAAAATAAGGCCCTGCTACAAATAATAACTTCTCTAGCTGTGGTCTTTTGGAGCAGTAAGGATGTAGTCATTAGTAGACACAATTTCGGGTTTTATCGTATTTGTTGGCTGTTCACTTCATCCAATGCCATCTGCAAACTCACAACACCTTGCATCGCCTATTTTCGCCACTAAATAGGCAATTTATGAAATATTGGAAGAGGGTTTGTGCCCAATAGCAATGGTCTGAGACTAAAGAACCCTACCTCCCCCTTCGCCCCTTGCAGGAGGAAACAAACTGCGGACCACGGCGAAAGCGGATGGGTTGAAGGCGGCGGAGATATCCAAGCCAACGCCACCCTCCATGGCTGCCCCAGAGACCAAGAATGATATCTCTGATTGGCTGTCTGCAGCGGCGCTAGCTGCACTGCAGAACGACGTGCAGCCTGTTGGACACGACTACGTTGAAGAGGTATTCTGACAGTTCACTTGGGTGTTGCTTGCCAAAAATAACTGATCTACATGCTAACACATCGCATCACAACACATTGTTAGCTTGTAGATCAGTTATTTTTGTGAGTATAAATTATATTGTTAAATTGCCCTTTTTTTTAGTAAGGCAAAAAAGTGTGCACAACTGCAGCAGCCCAAATAGGGAGACAGCTGTTTTTTTGTTTAACAAACCCCACTGGCCATGAACCAGAGGGGAAGGCCAGTGCTGTGGATGTGGGGATGTAATCGTTCTATATTTACCTATATTTTCTATATCTATATTTACCTAAGACAGGCAGCCTCTGTCGATAGCTTTAAAGCACAGCTCAAGACCTATTTCTTCACTCTTGCTTTTAGCTGATTCATTGGTTGATTTTTAAGTCCTCACAGTATTGCCTATTTTAATGTTGTTTTATGCTTTTGCTTTTATCTTATTTTATTTTATTATTTTTGCTTTATTGTTAAATTGGTTGTAACTGTATTTGTATTCTTGCTCTGTAAAGCACTTTGCGCTGCATTTCATGTCATGAAAGGTGCTATACAAATAAAGTTTATTATTATTATTATATTGCACTCCATCAAACACAAGTATAAAAGAGTTAAAATGAAGACTGGCTCTGAGTCTGCCGTACAATTGTATTTTTACGGCGTTGCTCGGCCATACCCTACCTGTCTATGAGAGGGTCTGTGTGTCACAAACCACAGGACCGATCAGTGCTAAACTTTGCATGCACGCTACACAGAATTAACTCCACATTGGAGCCATGCTGTTGGATCCTATAAGAGTTCAAGTTAAAAAACACTGCTATAGAGGGAATTGAACATTTTGTGTTACCCATCTCCTTAGGTCCGCAACGATGAAGGCAAAGTCATCCGCTTCCACTGCAAGCTGTGTGAATGCAGTTTCAACCATCCCAACGCGAAGGAGATGCATCTGAAGGGAAGGAGGCATCGACTGCAGTACAAGGTTGGTACATTTTCATAGGTGCAGGCACAAGTGTTATTATGCCTAATGTATTATCTTTGGCTGATGTCGCTTGCTGATAAGAACTGATCTTCAAGTCATGTTTTAGCTGGGACAACGTTATTTTTAGCATGACAGGTTTTTAGAACGAAGCGAGTAATCTACACGACCCAGGACACTAGACTGAACTATTTTGAATGGTTAAACAATAAGTCATAAGTTGATCATGCCGTCATCTGTCCTGACATATACCTGTGACATGCACACAGGTATATTTTTGTACTTTGAAATGATCTTTGTTTCTATACGCCCAATGTAAGTAAAAGAGAGAAAGTGTCTGAGGAAGAACTTTGTTGGTGTGTGGATCCTTCCGTATCTAATGTGAGCATTTTACATTACACTTGCCACAAACATTCCTCTCTTGCTAATCACACTTGTTATGTCAACATTATTGCTAGATTCAGTGAGCCCCTCTGCAAGCAATTCCATTGCCAACAGCAGCAGCTCCTTTCTCAGCTCTGGTGCAGACAATGACGGGGACTCGGATGACCATCAGTCCTGCTCCAATAAACAGAGCTGACCTGGCTCGTCTCGCTCAGGTAAGCGTTGCTTTTTTGGGGGGCGGCGGTCATGGTTTACATTTTTGTCACCGTAAATATACTTGGCCACCAAATGTAGTGGCCTGTAGGACCAGTGCTTTAAAATATTACTGTCTATCCCTGTGTTTCCCCTCCTTTTTTTTTTACTTCCACTTAGATGGTTGAAAAAATTCTGAAGGACAGACCTGGCGGAGAGAGGATCCTTACCGAGTATGCTCGGACAAAAAGCCTAACGGATACCAGAAGATATTGGTTGCACACATGGCAAGTGAACATGGGTATGTTGTCATCTAAAAATTATGCACCCAATACACAATTTTGGTTGTACTTGGTGCAGGCCAAAATCCTCCTTTTTGCAGAAGGCAGCGGCACAGCAATACTTTTGTTTGGATCTCATACGTGTGTGTGTGTGTGTGTGTGTGTGTGTGTGTGTGTGTGTGTGTGTGTGTGTGTGTGTGTGTGTGTGTGTGTGTGTGTGTGTGTGTGTACTGTAGGACGAGTCCTTCAAGGCGTGTTAAAGAGGACTATGCAAAGGGCATCACTGCCTTATTCCCATACCTGGCCGATCCCCAGGGAAATTTGGGCTATGTAAGTACATAAAACACCAGTCTAACGCACATTTACACATGCTCATTAAAACCAAATGACACTTTTCCCCCCTCTTTTCTTCTTGTGTTTTAGGAACAGTATTACAATCCTGCTCTATACCTGACTTTGTCCGTGTCCGTCAACGTTCTGACTGGTCAGGTCCGTCAACGTTCTGATTGGTCAGGTCCGTCAACGTTCTGATTGGTCAGGTGCGTCAACAAAGTGATTGGTCAAGCTTCACATGACACGTGGCTATAAACACATTATAAACACATATCGATGACAAAATGTATCAAAGGCGCCGCTACCTTCACACAGGGTGTGATTTTTTTTTCTTGGACTGAGTGAGTAATACTTTTTGCAACACAGTGGACTGGTGCTGCTAATTTGAGGTTTCTGGTCGGCTTTTATTTAAATCACTTTTCTCTCTGCTGCTTTAATTTAAATCACATTTCTGGTTGGTTCCATTGCCTTAATTTAAATCACCTTTCCTTTATTATCATTATTATTTTCATTTTTCTCTGTGTCTTATTAACCTAAAATTGTACAATCATCTATTATCTGTGTAGGTTTGACAGTACAATATTTATACATCTTTTTTTGCCGAATGACTGAGTTCCAGGGGGTCCCCAGCTAAATGATGAATAGTTAGGAACCAAATGGACCCTTATGGGTCTGTAACCCTGAGTGTACAAATGGAACCAAATGGACCCTAACGGGTCCATTTGGTTCCATTTACACTCTCAGAGTTAAATTAACATTGATTTTACAATATAAATTGGGGTCCCAGAGATAGAAATGCCATTAAATGGGGGTCCGTAGCCTAATGCATGTCAAACTGGGGGTCCTTGAAATTAAAATGGTTGAGAATCACTGCTAGAGCTGTAAAAATCATCTCCTATGGGGGTCCCTGGCTTATCTTTTCAAATGGGGGTCAGCGGGCTAAAAAGTGTCAATTTGGGGGTCCTTGACATGAAAAAGTTTGAGAACCACTGACACAGTGGACTGGTACTGCTGCTAACTTGTTGTTTCGGGTCAGCCTCGTTGCTTTAATTCAAAATGCTCCTTGCTGGGAGCCGCTGCTTTAAATTAAATTTCCTTTTCTTTTACTATCATTATTATTATCATCACTTTTTTCTGTGTTTATTAATCTACACATACATTCTGCCATTATTAATTATTTGTGTATTTTGGACAATAGGCTTGAATAGTTCTTTTGCCGACTGACTGACTGACTGAGTGACTGATATCTAACCACAAACATCAGAAAATGTTTGGTGAAATACTGGACTGGCGCTTTAACTCGCCGTCTCTGATCGTCTTTGCTGTTTTAATTTAAATATTTTTTTCTTCATTATTATTAGACTACTGTCACTATGATTATTACCAGGTCTATTACTTTTATCACTTCTTCTCTTATCAATCTATAAATTAGACCATTTTTTATTTATTTTTTATAACCCCCTGCTGTGTACTTCTGACAGTGGAATATAGTATTTGACATCGTATTAATATTAAAACAAAATATGCCTGTGAGGCTTCAATTTCCAGAAGCCTATATATGGCGAGGCGCTCATTATTAGAGCCGCTACATATTCGACATATCGCCTTCTTAATTTAAGACTAGCCTCCCCACTAAACTGTCAACCCAAGCAGACTCCAGATTGTCTGGATATTACTGCGTTTAGTTTCATTACTAAAGATATAGGCATCAGGCTTAACTGGGGTGTTCAAGCTGGATGCGCTGCTGTTCATCATGTCACTATTGTTTTATTTAATATTATTATCATTATTAGCTTTCTCTTCAATAAACACAAGAGCATCAGTAGACGTTATGTTTCTCATTGCACTATATGTCCGCCAACCCTAAAATCACTCTAATACAAAGCTATGGTTTATATTATTATTATTATTATTAACATTATCACTTATTTTAAGTAACCACGGGTGTTTGAACTGGACGCAGCTACTGCTGCTGTTAATTACTATAGCCCTACTAGCCTACTACTAACAGTATTATTATTACCAGTATTATTATTATATCAGCAGTAGCAGGCTAGTTTTCTTTTTTACTAAAACATGACTATACTGTAGACTTTGTTTTCCGTGACACTATCCCCGCAGCTAACGGCCACAGGGACAACTAAATATTCATCCATCACGTAGCTGGCTGAGGGAAACGTCTTCCATTTACAGTGGTTTTCAGGGTTTCTATGACGACAATCTGTCCAATCACGTCACCACGGGCACTCCCAACCATGGGAACTAAGGCTCATTCATATAGCTCCATACTGGGGTTTTCAGGGTTTCTATGACGACAATCTGTCCAATCACGTCACCATGGGCACTCCCAGCAATGGGAACTAAGGCTCATTCAAATAACTCCATACTGGGGTTTACAGCTTTAATTTGGATAGACAGTGCCACTCAGTGGACAGAATACCACATTGCACTTAAGGTTTATGTTTTAGCTTTGTAGAAGAGAGAAGTGGATGCCTTTTAAACCTAGTTTGGTCTCCCTTTTTTTTTCTTCTCTCTTCTGCCGTATTACTATTACTATTATCTTTATTATTATTATTATTACTATTATTTAGTCCTTTTTATTTTATTTTCCTTTTGTAATACAGTCATCATTTGACTTCCTTCCCCCTTATGTATTAAAAGGGTGTTCATCTACTTTATAAGTAATAAAGAGCACTCCAGGCAGCACGTACAGTAAGAGGGATGACTCTTGTGTTAGGTATCCTGCAGCTAACCTCGGACGGGGAGGTAAGCATAGGATTGTGTAAATGTTTTATGTTTCAACTGCTTATTTCAATATTGCAGATTTGGGGGTTTGGGGACTATGACATATATACTTTTCCAGCGTTTTTTCATAATTTGTTTTACATGTTCGTTTTTTATACTACATGGGTTGTGGATGAGGTAATACAGTGTCAAGCTTGGTACATGCATTATGTGTTAGGTATATATGGTATACAGATGGGTATGTTATTCCAGGGACAATCTTACTTTCTATTTCGAACTACAATTTTAAATGATTATGGCTGATATAAATAGTGATAATGTACGCTTGGGAGGCACAGCTGTTAGATTTACTTCCTGGAATGTAAAAGGTTTAAATGGGCCAGTGAAACGAGCTAGAATATTTACCCATCTTAAAAATGTAAAAACAGACATAGCATTCTTACAAGAAACTCACCTACAGATGTGCCACTTCAAAACTTCACATGTCCTGCCATTGCCAAGACAGTACATTTTCAGGGGATTCCCAGGGCAATAAGAGGGACAAAGAAGGGCATTTAAAATGCTGAATTATTTTGATGATCACTGCTTTTATGATGCTAATTAATTTGAGCAACTGGTCAAATCACCTTTCGCCTCATAATGAGTCTGACACCTTCTTAAACACACATTCTTTTGTTCTCATGTATGGATGTCTGTTGAAGGGAAAAACGGGGGTGTGTAGTGACAACTTCTTTTCAGGGGCAAAACAGTGCATTTTAAGGGCAGAAAAGGGAGGAAAAAAATGAATTTTCAGGGGACTTTCAGGGAAAGAACAGTAACGTGTGAAGTTTTGAAGTGGCACATCTGTACGTACAGTGGACCACACCAGACTAAGGAAATCATGGGTAGGTCAAATCTTTCACTCAAACTTCAATACCAGGTCCAGAGGGACGGCTATTTTGCTTCACAAGAAGTTAAAATTCACCATGTATAGCACAACTTCTGACCCCCAAGGCCGTTGTATTATAGTATCTGGATGTTTATATCAAACCCCTGTTTTGCTTGTTAATGTTTACGCTCCAAATTGGGACGATGTGGGTTTTATTAATACATTAATTTCTCTATTGCCAAATTTAAACTCACAGTATTTAATATTTGGGAGGGATCCCAAGTCACTCTCTCTCACTAAAATGGCAACAGCCTTATCATCATTTATGAATCTGGCTGGATGTATAGACCCTTGGCGCACTCTATTTCCTCATAAGAGAGAATATTCTTTTTTCTCCCATGTATACCATTCCTATAGTAGGTTAGATTACTTTTTTATCGACAAATCTCTTCTCCCCTGCGTTAAGAAAGTTGAGTATTCGGCTATAGTTGAATCTGACCACGCCCCTTTTCTCCTGGACCTTTCTTTCTCCTTAAATTATACAGAACGCCCTCAGTGGAGTTTGAATAGCACTCTACTTTCAGACAATAGGTTCTGCACAATGTTGTCAACCTCAATTGACAATTTCTTAGAAACTAACAGGTCGGACTCAATCTCTCCATCTATCCTTTGGGGGACATTTAAAGTGGTAATAAGCAGTGAAATCATAGCTTACTCATCCATGCTAAATAGAACAAAAAAACAACAACGTGAACAATTAATAGCTTCAATAGCCAACTTGGACCGCCAGTATTCTAACCTCCCTACACCAGCATTATATAAGAAGAGACTGGACCTTCAAACGCAGTACAATTTACTCTCTACAGAGGAGACAGAACAGTGTCTGTTACGCACACGGGGGCTGCACTATGAACATGGGGATAAAGCGGGCCGGCTTTTAGCTCACCAACTGAAGTCCAGATCTGCCTCTCAAATTATTTCACAGATTCGTGATAATGCTGGTGTAGTTACAGCTGTCCCAGCTGCAATTAATGACACCTTTAAATCAATAACTTGTACACTTCAGAGTTCCCACAGGATAAAACTGTAATGTCCAACTTTTTGGACGACCTGGAAACCCCCACTATTAGACCGGATCAAAAACAGAAACTAGAGATGCCCATACAGACTGAGGAGATTATTCAAGCCCTCACATCTATGCAAAGTGGTAAATCCCCTGGACCCGACGGCTACCCAATAGATTTTTATAAAAAATTCTCAGCTAAACTAGCACCCCTTCTTTTAAATATGTTTGAACATTCTCTGCGCCAAGGGATCTTACCACAAACCTTAACTGAAGCGTCCATCATATTAATTACAAAACCCAGCAAAGACCCACTAGAATGTAGCTCTTACCGACCTATCTCGCTTTTAAACGCAGATGTGAAAATATTGGCAAAATGACTGGCCTCTGGAGTGGACACAACTATTGCTGGTATAGTCTCAACAGACCAAACTGGTTTTATTAAAGGGCGCCATTCTTTTACCAACATCCGTCGCCTATTGGGTGTCATGCACTCCCCCCCATCTGTTGCTATTCCTGAAGTAATAGTCTCTCTGGACGCAGAAAAATATCTGGGGATCAATACCTGTCGGACTTTTCCTGGTCTAAATGAAAGTAACTTTCTGCCCGTAGTCAGCAACCTTAAACAGGATCTTCAGAGGTGGGGTGTTTTGTCCTTGTCCTCCTTGGCTGGTAGAATTAATTGTATTAAGATGAATGTCCTACCCAGGTTCTTATACCTGTTTCAGTGTCTTCCGGTGTTCCTGCCCAAGTCCTTTTTCAAATCAGTTGATAAAACCATAACAACCTTTTAATGGTGCGGCAAAAACCCCAGAATCCGTAAGGAACTTCTTCAAAGGCCAAGAGTCAATGGCGGACTGGCACTTCCTAACCTACTTTTCTATTACTGGGCCGCAAATATACAAAAAATTATACACTGGATCCGATCCCCAGATGCAGATTGGTGTCAATCTGAGGCGAGCGCATGTACTGCAACATCCCTTACTGCTCTGGTTACAGCCAAGCTACCCCTTTCCCCCAAACAATTCACGTCAGACCTTGTTGTTATTTCTACTCTTAAAATTTGGGCCCAATTCCGTCAGCATTTTAATTTTTGTGGCTTCTCTTTAGAAGGCCCCATATGCAACAACCATTTATTTCTCCCTGCTAAATTGGATGCCAGCTTTTTACACTGGAAAAGATCCGGGCTGTATAAATTTACTGACCTCTACATAGACGGGACTTTTGCCACTTTCAATGACCTCTCACTAAAATTCAACCTCCCCCGCTCACATCTATTCCGGTACTTCCAAATTAGACACTTTGTTCAAGCCCAAAGCCCAACCTTTCCTAATTTAGATCCAGACCTGAAATTTTATATTTTTTTTACAGACCCCTGCTCAACTTCAAGGTCTCATATCAAACATCTACAGCTCTATATCCTCTTTTAATGACGCCTCACTTTACAAGATTAAGGGGGACTGGGAGGGGGAACTTGGGGTAGTGATACCGGAAGACACATGGGACCGGGCTATGAGCGCAGTGAATGGGATTACTTCCTGTGCCCGTCTTAATCTGATACAGTTTAAAGTTTTCCACCGTGCCCATTTTAGCAAAGCCAGACTAAGCAGAATATATCCCGACCTGGATGGGAGCTGTGAGAGATGTCAACATGACCCAGCCAACTTGACTCGCATGTTCTGGTCCTGCCCCAGTTTATTAGTTTTTTGGACAGATGTATTTAAAATTCTCTCAGATGCCTTTGAGGTGAATATTCAACCTAGCTTTGAAGTCGCTATTTTTGGGGTGGCCGGCGTCCAATCTCCACCTTGAAAAAAATTTAAGAATGCTATTTCCTTTGCGTCCTTGTTAGCCCGTAGGAGAATTTTACTAGAATTGAAATCAGCCATCCCACCTAAAATATCACTTTGGTTACAGGACCTCATGTTCTTTTTAAAATTGGAAAAAAATAAAGTACTCGATCAGAGGTTCAGCTCAAATGTTTTACTCCATCTGGGGCCCCTTCCTCTTATACTTTCAAAACCAAAACGCTCTCCCTCCAGACTAAAAGTGAGGTTGAGGGTAAAATTGATCAGTGTTTTAAGAAAATTGAAAATCCTTTTGGTGTCTTAAATTCTGAAACTAAGAGAAGGAAATATTTTAAAGAGAAGTGGGGAAGGGTAGACCCAGTTGAATATGTTCTTGGTACAAGATTTGATACCCTGCACAATCGGACTACTGGAACCTATGATCCGGCTGTTGTTACTGATAAATGTGTTTATATCCCAATTTTGAAAACATTAGATTGTATTTACAAACACCCTAATATAAAAAAGATGCTGCAGAGTGATTCCAGTTCAAGAGAAGATCTTAATGACTTTTGTGATGGTGAGCTTTTCAAAAGTCATCCTCCTTTTTTCCATGCAAGATTTTTTTCCCTGTGCACTCCTAAATTGGCTGAATTTACTTAAAAGTTAGAATATAATTTTGGATAATAACAGTAATATTAGTAATAATAATCATTATAGCATCAATACTATATCTGTCAATAATAAACTGTTTACAGGCATTGTAATAGTTACCATAATATATAATTGTATAATTATCACTAATAACTATAATTAACCTATATATAGAATTATATATTGATAGGACATTATACCAAATATATTGATGGTGTTGCTTACAGTAAAGGTACCAATAATACAATTGTGTTATAAATACTTATAAATACTTTAAACTATATCTGCTCTGCTTTGTCTCTACTTATTATTCTTTTTACCATGTGTTTGAAAAGTGAATCTATATGTTTGGTAATGTATTTAGTCACATGTATTTAACATTTACAATGAATACAGATGTGTGTTTTTTTTTTTTTGGAATTACTATTCACGATCAGAAGGGTTCTTCACTACTAAAGCTGAACAAAAAGTGAAACTTTGGAATGTAACCTCTCATTAATGTCTAAGCCCATGCACATATGAACATAATACACAAAAGTTGTTTGTTTAACTGACAATTATTTTTTTTTCTACAATCTGGTGTTTTAATTTATTTGACCAACTTATACACTTAACGGTTTGATCCATGTAAGAGTCAAAGCTTGTAATTGAAATTGTTGTCAGACTATAATCTCTGCCTGCTGGACAAAATGGACTTCAATCCCTCTACTGTGTGTAAACTTGTGAAGCAGTTTCACCAGACTGGACCTGGCCATGTTTACTCTTCCACCGAGTGTAGCATCATCCATCACATACAACAAGCTGACTTTGCTTCATCAAATTCCACCAGGTGAGAGCTTCGACTGTATGTACCTGAGTTAAAAGTGATGTATCACTATGCTGTTATGTTCACATGTTATTAGCAGTGGTTATGTTTTTCCCATTGCATTTTTAAAATCAACAAAACTTTTTCTGTCTATACTTAGGCTAAATTATCTACAGTGGAGAGGTAGGTACCTGAAATGATATTCACATTTTAAAGTCTAATTGACTAAATGTCACCAAATTAAAAACATTTCACTCTTTCTTTCTTTCCCAAGTGCAATGTTACTTCAGCAAATGGTAAGTGTATAGTAGTTTTGATTCATTGTTATGAATTTTAATGTGATTTATTTTCATAATGAATTAATTAATTAATGTTTTCACAGAAACAGACATTTGTGTTGGAATTAACAGGTGAGTGTTCTGAGGCAATGCTTACAATATCTCAAATATATTTAATGAACAAACTTTTCGTTTTGAAACTCAAGAAACATTTGATATGTTTTCCTTTTCGGCTACCAAAGCACTGCACTACAGCTCCTCCTCAACAACGGACAGATGAATGGACGTTTTTGTGACTTTGGCATTGAAGAATACACGTGTGCTTCAGTAAGCCACTTAAGTCTCTCACATTGAACGCAACAGTTATCATTTTCCAATTTTTACTTCATTAAAGGTTTCCTGTTTTTTCTGTTCTGCTTTGTCCATTATCTCCACCCAGGTGTCCATGTTGACAGCACAGGATCTGGCAGCAGTGATGAAGTGTAACCAGTCCCCCAGCTCCACTGGTTCCAGACCAGTCTGGAAGCTGTTCCTCTCTAAGACCTCTGGGGTGTTGGATGCAGCTCTGGATCTTCTTGCCAACACGGTACAAAAAGTAGCTCTAACCAGACACTGAAAACAACTTTTATGGTGAAGACAGAATGAACAATCTCTAAAACGAATTAAAAGTAACACATCTGAATTCTGAAATTATTTAAATTTAAAGCTCATGTTTTTAATAATCTTAAAAAGATTTGCTAATGAAAAAAAATGCTAATAAAAATTCCCTATTCACTGTCAGGCAAACAGTCTATCAAGATTTGAAAGAATATCTCTATTATAGAGCCAGAATCTTTATCTACTATTCCATACATTAAATATCCTCACGTAATATTAATGCAAATTTAATAATATTAAATATTGACCCATGTAATCCTTCCCCTAGTCCATGACCATGACTGGTCCATCAGCGTCTGTGGTTCTGGATGTGATTGGAGAGATGAGAGTGGCAATTCTGACTGCTGGATTTCCATAGACTTTTCTGTGCACCTTCATTCTTCCTGGGGGATGATTTTGATTTTGATGACTCCGTTGCCTTTTCTCTAGCTTCACCAATAAGCTAAAAAATAAGTATTTCTCATTCTGTGTTTGATTCACCAGTTTGAAGGAGTTTAGCCATCAGTTTGACAACATGACCTCACAGCAGCAGCATTTGGGCCTGAAGGAACTAATCCTCCCTTTCCTCTCCCGACCACAGCCAGGTACTGACTAACTGCAATATCTCAATAACAGTTTGGCTCTCATTTTCAAATGTATTTGCTAAATAAATATATTCCCATTCTATTCTCAATTAGAATGGGATATCTTTACTGGAAAATGTTTTGACTGGTATTTGCAGCCATTTTTCTGTTTGAATGCCTTAATACTTTGTTCTGATCTGTCCCCTACAACAGCAGTGCTTACTGGCTGCAGAACAACTTTGGGCCATTCTCAGCCCTTGTGTCTGTCAGAGAATTCCTGAATCTCAACCCAGGCTTCTCCCCTGTAAGACTTCATCGCTGCCACATAAAAAAACTCTAAAGAATGATTAGACCAAATAGTTACCTTATTATTATCAAATAAAATCCAGTGGTGGTGATAATCTTTTCTTGACTGTCTTTCTGTCCAGCTGGAGGCTGTAAGGCTCCTGTCTCCAAAGCAGAGAGCAGAACTTGTGGTGTTGCCTCTTCCTGCTGAGAAAGACGTTGTCATCAACGCAGTGTTTGACTCCCTGACTGCATCTCCAACTGGATTGGCTGAGTTTGTGTCCCACCTTGTTATGTTCTCTGGAACGGTAAAAAACATAAAGTAAAGATAATAGAAAATGTAACCATGCACATTAAGGTTTGAAATGACAACATGTTTTTGCCACTTTTCAGGGAAACATTTCCTGCTCATCGTACCAAATAATGTAAGTAGATCCATCAATATATAGTATTATGGTTTTTGAAGACAGGTAGATGTGATTTCATTCGTTATTATTGGCTGATGTTAACCCCTGACTTGTTGGGTCTCAGTTTCACCAGACTGGACCAGGCCATGCCTACTCTTCCTCAGAGTGTGGCATCATCCATCGCATACGTGAAGCTAACTTTAGCTCATCACGTTCCACCAGGTGAGATCTTCTATCTACATGACGTAAACATTGCCGTTACATTTACATTTTATTTGTATTGGTTATTTTGCTTTTCCATGGTGTTTTAGAAATGAACAAAATCCTAAGATCTGCACTTTTCTTTTCTTAGGCTGCATCATATACAGTGGAGAGGTAGTTTTCAAATAATTGTAGTGGAGTAACAGTACAATATTTGCCTCTGAGATGTAAGTAAAAGTATAGACAATTGGAAATACTCCAGTAAAGTAAAAGTACCTTCTAATTGTACTTATGTACAGTACTTTAGTAAATGTACTTAGTTACTTTACACCACTGGATATTTCATACCAGTGTATTGAAGGATATTTATTTCTCTTCCACAGGGAAGTCATGTGGCTCTGCTGGGGAAATCTCCAACGGTCAGTTTGTGTACACCGGATCAAAGTTTGGAGACTCTGCTACAGGCGTCTGTGATGAAGGGTAAGAACATTATAAATATATATAATAAGAACTAGGGCTGGGACTCGATTAAAAACATTTATCAAATTAATTAGAGGCTTTGTAATGAATTAATCACAATTAATCACATTTTAATCGCATATCAATATTTTACTTGAGAACAGGGAAAGGCAATTTTTTCATACGTCTTTTAAGTACATGTAAAAAAATAAAAGGCTTAAAAATACTAAAAAGAAGGAAAAACGTTGCAACGCTGAGGAGCGTGTACAGAAGCAGCCTTCCCCCTCCATTGGCGCTCCCATATAACAATGAATTCAATACCCATATAACAATGAATTCAATACCCATATAACAATGAATTCAATACCCATATAACAATGAATTCAATACCCATATAACTATGAATTCAATACCCATACTTCTAGCTTCACATGTGTACTTTTTATAGAATGTCATATCAGAAGACCGAGCATCGCAGTGTAAAGAATAGTTATACCCTTCCAGTCAGAGCTCTGTCTTGAAGGAGCAATGTCTGTGCCGGATAGCGCAAGCTCTGAAGCTCAAATCCACCTCTGACTGAAAGGAGCCTTGCCTTCTTCTAGGGACAGTGTGTCGATAGGATTAATCTGTTGATTGGTTCTAACATTAATCGAGTGTTGATTCCAAGTCCTTGGAATCTATAAGCGAATAATACTTCCCCTCCCTACCGGCGTCTATAAGGTTTATGTGGCATCACTGAGTGTACTCTTGCCTTGAAGACAGTCCGTGTCCGCCGGGATATGACTCTTGTCTGGAAGGGTATAACTATTCTCTATTCTCTACGCTGCAAGGGTCTGTCTTCTGATGTGACAATTCTATAGAAAGCGCAAATGTGACGCTAGACTTCTAGTCATTAAATTTGTGCAATTATAATTCTCGGAGGAGGTTGGCCCCCAGACGTGCGGCACGCAAGCCTACCGAACTACTGGTGCCCACGAACCAGCCCCCAACTATGGGTTAAATAGTACCACTGCCTAGTCTCGGAGGAGGTTGGCCCCCAGATGTGCGGCACGCAGGCCTACCGGTGTGTGGACATGCTTTTATACTTTGGATATTCAAAAATAGCAGATATACAAGCTATGAGCTATTTTTGAAAAATCGTGAACATTTTAGCAAATCTATGAATATACATATTTTTAAAGCATACATTTTTTACTCAAATCTTTGCATCTGGGGGTCCCTGGAACAAAACATTTTCAGATGGGGGTCGGCAGCCAAATACATATAATTTTGGGGGTCCTTGACATGAAAAAGTTTGAGAACCACTGACATAGTAACATACGTTTTTCAGAAAACTGTTAGGATTTAGAAGACGTTTTGTAGAATCGGAACCTCAGGCCTTAATGGGTTAAGCCAAAGGCCTTGGGCAGGTGGTTAACAACACCCACAATGTGTGTAACAAGCTGACCTTCCCTGCCTCTTCTGCTCTGTCACAGCGACTGAATGCACGGTGGGACAAATCACACAGGTGACGATCGGCGACGAGACCTTCCCCTTCGACTACGACGACGAGACACAGTTCAACTCTTGCCTCAGCGCGACGACTGTGAAACACAACCTGGCCGCCATCTTGGACAAAGTGGACCAAGAGGAGTACGCCAGCATTGTTCTCACCAAGCTGCAAGAGGTGGGTCACTGAATATGAAGCAACATCCCCCCAAATGGACCAGTAAAGGTCCATGTTTTAGATTGTCCGAGTTCAATTAACCACTTTCAAACTGGCGTGCCTATTTTGGGCATGTCATTACAGGCGAAACTTAAAGGTAGGGTAAGTGATTTACTTTTGTTAAAATAAGTGTGAAATAGCTCTATATTCTGATAGTAATCATTGGTATAGAGTGTTTGTTCAGTAAAATGAGTCTCTATGTCTCTCCAGCTCTTTAGTAAACAGGAAATGCATTTTCAGTACTCTCTCCTGATTGGCTTAAATGTTGTCACCTACCTGAAAATGTACATGATTCTGTTTACTAAAGAGCTGGAGAGACCCCTGTGACCGAACAAACGCTCTGTAGCAATTATTACTATCAGAATATAGTATAACGTTTTAACAAAACAAAACAAAAACATCACTTACCCTACCTTTAAAGATCTGCTAGATATTTTTGAAAATAGCACTAGCATATAAAACAAAATATATAATAAGGCTTAAGTGGTCAACAATTGGTATTTTTTTGCATTGTATTCTTGCATGTGAGGCTGTTGTCCCTTAATATTTAATATTGTCTGACCACATTACCACCAAGCTAAAAGTCTTGTAAACGTATTGCATGAATGAACAGGTATCGCAAATAAAGTGATTCCAGTTGCATTTCTGATCTGGTGTCCCGTCTAATATGTCTCTATCCACTAATATGTCTCTATCCACAACGTCAGGCCTATGTCAGTGAGTCGTTCATCCCAGAAGAGAAAGTCCAGGAGCTGGGGCCTGCGTCACGCAACGCCACTACTGATGACATCAGCATGTGGAACATCACACAGATTGACACACTGTGTTCTTTAATGGACTCTTCAGATGGGGAGTGGGATTCAGCTCTGGTAAGTATACAAATGATCTTTGATTGATTGATGGTGTTATTGACAAAAATACATGGGGGCGGCAGTGGCTCAGGAGGTAGAGCGTCTGTCTGTTTGTCTGTCTGTCTGGCCGGCTGGCTGGCTGGCAAGCAGTGTAATCAGTGTAAAAGTGAGAAAACATGCGTTGTGATTATATTTACACGTTTTTGCATGCGTGTTCGTAAATGTGTGCAGTACATGTATATGGCACTAACACATTTTTTGTCACCATCAAGGCCAAGGCCATCATTTCCAAGTATCTGACTAAGGCGGGCAACAGTCTTTAGTTTAGTTTAGTTTATTTGCACATTAAAAAATGACATTTGATAAAAACAAAAACAAGAATGAAAAAACAAAACATTTATATGAAAAGGAAATATCATAATCAAAATTTGATGTGCCGGAGAGGCCAAAAAAACCCAGCTGGGCTTGTCGAGTGGCCTTCCTAAAAGCTATCTTCAAAGCTTAGAATATATAGATATATACTAGAATATATCTAAACAACAATAATAATAATAACAATAAAAACAATATATAGAAATGTCAAAATATCCTTAATAAGTGGGAATATGACTATACATATATATATTTATACATACACATACCAGTATATTATATAAACACAAACATACATATACACCCTACAACAGAGTGGTTAAGGTGTGCTACTTAAGTTGGATAATAATAGCTGCAGTGTTTGCCTCTTGAAAGAGCTGAGGCTAGTACAGTTTCTAATATGAGGCGGCAAGCAATTCCAAAAATGGGGTCCTCTAAATGTTATGGAAAATTGGGCAGTTGATGTTCTGCAAAAAGTGGAATGAAGATCACCAGCTGACCTAGTGTTATGGCTATGAATTTCATTATTAAACTGAAATCTATTTTGAAAACAGATTGGGAGTAATTTGTGAATAGATTGAAACAAAAAAATGCATATTTGAAGGTTATTTAAATCAAAAATGGGAAGAATTCTAAGAGACTGAAACAAAGGAGTGGACCTGGTAAATTTGTTAGAAAAAGTAATCATTTTGATAAAATGTTTTTGAAGCAGAAAAATACAATTGAGATAGGTTTTGAAATTGCTTGCCCACACCATATTTCAGTATGAAATGTATGGATAAATCATAGTATAATATAAATTAATTAGGATTTTTCTTGCCACAAGGTGGCGTATTCTTCTGATGACTCCAATATTCTTACCTATTTTATTAGAAATGAGTGCTATATGATTTTTCCAGGTGAGTTTTTCATCTATAATTACTCCAAGAAATTTGGTAACAGTAACTCTATCTAGAATATTATTATCTATTTGTATATTGGGAAGAGTACTTATTACTGGATGATTATGAGGCATAAACATCATGTATGCACTTTTCTTTACATTCAAAGATAATTTGTTAGCCTTGAACCAGGTGTCTACCTTTCTTAACTCCTGGTTCATTTCAACTATTAATTTCTGTTCATCTTTACCTGATAAAAAAATATTGGAGTCATCCGCGAATAGAATAAAAAACATATTTGGAGAAGTTAAATATAAATCATTTATATAAATAAGGAACAATAGGGGTCCAAGTATTGATCCTTGGGGGACTCCACAGGAAATCAACTTGCAATCAGAAGAGATGTTATTCCACATTACAAACTGATGTCTTGCTGATAAGTAGCTCTGAAACCAAGACAAGGCTATCCCATTTAAGCCATAAAGTGAGAGTTTATGTAATAAAATGTTGTGATTGACCGTGTCAAATGCCTTGGATAAATCAACAAACACGCCAAGTGTAATTTCTTTGTTGTCACGAGCTAAGGAGATATTATCAATTAATTGGGTGAGCGCCATTGCAGTAGAATGTTTTTCTCTGAAACCATATTGGTGGGTATAAAGCATATTGTTATTATTAAAATATGTACTGACGCGGTTGTAAACCAATCTTTCTAGTACTTTGGAAAAGCATGGAAGAATGGATATGGGTCTATAATTGGCAAATGATGCGGGGTCATCTGCTTTAAAAAGAGGGATTACTTTGGCCAATTATTGGCAGTGCAGAGCTCAGTTGTGTCAAGGCACCCAACCTGTGTTCCCTGGATACCAGTGTCCTACAGACCATTTCAGAGGACACCCTCAGGTGAGGGGTGTTGGGGAGGGAGCCAGTAGTATCGTAATTCATGTTTACTTTAGTATTTCTTCACTACTTGCACACACTTGAACATCGACATTAATCCAAAAAACTATTATTACAAAAAATAAATTGGGAATATGTGTGGGCTTTATTGACAGTGTATAGTAGAGCGAGACAGGAAACAGGGAGAGAGAGATGGGGAATGACATGCAGCAAATGTTGTCGGGACCGGGATTCAAACTCGTGACACTCTGTCAGACTGTATTAGAGCCTATATAGGTATGCGCCTGGACCGCTAGGCCAACGCGGTCTCCACCCAAAACTATTTTTAACCTAATTAACCCTGGCATCCGTATTTTGGGCTGGCAAAAATAAGAATCAATTATTATTTTATAAAAATAAAAGTCCTAATAATAATAGTTCACGCATTTTCACAAATAAAAAAAGAAAGTAGTAAAATTAGCATACATTTCTACAAGCAACATTGTACAACAAATTATAAAAGAGTGATGTGTGTGATTCCATGACAGATTAGCCAAAATGTAAATAAGATATGTAAGGGACTGAATTTTAGAGACTGAATAAATTACATTTGTGGTTGAAAATGTGGTAGCACTCTTTTGAGATGTGTGCTGTGTGTCTCCTGGTGTTTCCAGTAATTCCAGTTTGCTGGTAATGTCCAGCTGTACGCTGGAGAAGAAGAAAGTGCTCTTTAACATCGCAGAAAAAGCCTTCTCTGGACTCAGCCGCACTACAGCTATCAGCACTACCAGCTTCCAGAATACAGAGCCATTTTTGGGTAAGCAAGCATTCATTCACATGTACATGCGTACAAACACATACTGTATATTGCAGTGGTTCTCAAACATTTCCATGTCAAGGACCCCAAGTTCATACAAAACTGTCTGTACTGTACTGTATACCAGTGATAATAGCCTAACTCAAAAATCCTCACAATATCTCAAATTTCTCACGCACGCACACACGCACACGCGCACGCACACACACACACACACACACACACACACACACACACACACACACACACACACACACACACACACACACACACACACACACACACACACACACACACACACTTCAGAGATGGATAAATTCAGTATTTTCTTTATGACCTGTAGGTGGTGCATCCCTTTCCTATGTGAGAAGTGCCGCTGCCTCCAATGTCAACATGGACCTGGATACCTTTGTCAATCTGGACCCGAGTGTTGTACAGGTTAGTGGCGTGTGCGTGCGTACGTCCTTGTGGTTGTACATCTGGGAAAGGCAAGTGGTTAATGTATGTTTTTATAATATAATAATTTATATCTACAATAACTAGTAACTAAAGTTTTCAAATAATTGTAGTGGAGTAACAGTACAATATTTGCCTCTGAGATGTAAGTAAAAGTATAGACAATTGGAAATACTCCAGTAAAGTAAAAGTACCTTCTAATTGTACTTAAGTACAGTACTTTAGTAAATGTACTTAGTTACTTTACACCACTGGATATTTCATACCAGTGTATTGAAGGATATTTCTTTCTCTTCCACAGGGAAGTCATGTGGCTCTGCTGGGGAAATCTCCAAGTTTGGAGACTCTGCTACAGGTGTCTGTGATGAAGGGTAAGAACATTATAAATATATATAATAAGAACTAGGGCTGGGACTTGATTAAAAACATTTATCAAATTAATTAGAGGCTTTGTAATTAATTAATCACAATTAATCACATTTTAATCGCATAGTACATGTAAAAAAAATAAAAGGCTTAAAAATACTAAAAAGAAGGAAAAACGTTGCGACGCTGAGGAGCGTGTACGGAAGCAGCCATCCCCCTCCATTGGCGCTCCCATATAATGGGAATTCAATACCCATATAACAATGAATTCAATACCCATATAACAATGAATTCAATACCCATATAACAATGAATTCAATACCCATATAACAATGAATTCAATACCCATAATTCTAGCTTCACATGTGTACTTTTTATAGAATGTCATATCAGAAGACCGAGCATCGCAGTGTAAAGAATAGTTCTACCCTTCCAGTCAGAGCTCTGTCTTGAAGGACCCTATGTCCGTCCCAGATAGAGCGAGCTCTGAAAGCAGATATGCCTCCTCTGACCGAAAGGAGCCTTGCCTTTAGGGAAGTGTGTTAATAGGATTGATCTGTTGATACGTTCTAACATTAATCGAGTGTTAATTCCAAGTCCTTGGAATCTATAAGCGAATAATATTGCCCCTCCCTACCGGCGTCTATAAGGTTTATGTTGCATTTTGACTTTGACTCTTGCCTTGAAGCCGACTGTGTCCGCCGGGATATGACTCTTGTCTGGAAGGGTATAACTATTCTCTACACTGCAAGGGTCTGTCTTCTGATGTGACAATTCTATAAAAAGCGCAAATGTGAAGCTAGACTTCTGGTCATTAAATTTGTGAAATGATAATGCTCGGAGGAGGTTGGCCCCCAGACGTGCGGCACGCAAGCCTACCGAACTACTGGTGCCCACGAACCAGCCCCCAACTATGGGTTAAATAGTACCACTGCCTAGTCTCGGAGGAGGTTGGCCCCCAGATGTGCGGCACGCAGGCCTACCGGTGTGTGGACATGCTTTTATACTTTGGATATTCAAAAATAGCAGATATACAAGCTATGAGCTATTTTTGAAAAATCGTGAACATTTTAGCAAATTTTTGAATATACATATTTTTAAAGCATAATGTTTTTTTTTCAAATCTTTGCATTTGGGGGTCCCTGGAACAAAACATTTTCAGATGGGGGTCGGCAGCCAAATACATATCATTTTGGGGGTCCTTGACATGAAAAAGTTTGAGAACCACTGACATACATGTAGTAACATACGTTTTTCAGAAAACTGTTAGGATTTAGAAGACGTTTTGTTGAATCGGAACCTCAGGCCTTAATGGGTTAAGCCAAAGTGGTGGTTAACAACACCCACAATGTGTGTAACAAGCTGACCTTCCCTGCCTCTTCTGCTCTGTCACAGCGACTGAATGCACGGTGGGACAAATCACACAGGTGACGATCGGCGACGAGACCTTCCCCTTCGACTACGACGACGAGACACAGTTCAACTCTTGCCTCAGCGCGACGACTGTGAAACACAACCTGGCCGCCATCTTGGACAAAATGGACCAAGAGGAGTACGCCAGCATTGTTCTTACCAAGCTGCAAGAGGTGGGTCACTGAATATGAAGCAACATCCCCCCAAATGGACCAGTAAAGGTCCATGTTTTAGATTGTCCGAGTTCAATTAACCACTTTCAACCTGGCGTGCCTATTTTGGGCATGTCATTACAGGCGAAACTTAAAGGTAGGGTAAGTGATTTACTTTTGTTAAAATAAGTGTGAAATAGCTCTATATTCTGATAGTAATCATTGGTATAGAGTGTTTGTTCAGTAAAATGAGTCTCTATGTCTCTCCAGCTCTTTATTAAACAGAAAATGCATTTTCAGTACTGTCTCCTGATTGGCTTAAATGTTGTCACCTACCTGAAAATGTACATAATTCTGTTTACTAAAGAGCTGGAGAGACCCCTGTGACCGAACAAACGCTCTGTAGCAATTATTACTATCAGAATATAGTATAACATCACTTACCCTACCTTTAAAGATCTGCTAGATACTTTTGAAAATAGCACTACCATATAAAACAAAATATATAATAAGGCTTAAGTGGTCAACAATTGGTATTTTCTTGTGCGCCTGGCTTATTTCATCCAATTAAATGATAACTTCATGAAGACATTTGGAAAGTCTGTTTCCAATGTATTTTGCATTGTATTCTTGCATGTGAGGCTGTTGTCATTTTACCATAATATTTAATATTGTCTGACCACATTACCACCAAGATAAAAGTCTTGTAAACGTATTGCATGAATGAACAGGTATCGCAAATAAAGTGATTCCAGTTGCATTTCTGATCTGGTGTCCCGTCTAATATGTCTCTATCCACTAATATGTCTCTATCCACTAATATGTCTCTATCCACTAATATGTCTCTATCCACTAATATGTCTCTATCCACAACATCAGGCCTATGTCAGTGAGTCGTTCATCCCAGAAGAGAAAGTCCAGGTGCTGGGGCCTGCGTCACGCAACGCCACTACTGATGACATCAGCATGTGGAACATCACACAGATTGACACACTGTGTTCTTTAATGGACTCTTCAGATGGGGAGTGGGATTCAGCTCTGGTAAGTATACAAATGATCTTTGATTGATTGATGGTGTTATTGACAAAAATACATGGGGGCGGCAGTGGCTCAGGAGGTAGAGCGTCTGTCTGTTTGTCTGCCTGTCTGGCTGGCTGGCTGGCTGGCTGGCTGGCAGGCAGGCAGAAAGTATAATCAGTGTAAAAGTGAGAAACAGAAAACATAATGCGTTGTGATTATATTTACACGTTTTTGCATGTGTGTTCGTAAATGTGTGCAGTACATGTACATGGCACTAACACATTTTTTGTCACCATCAAGGCCAAGGCCATCATTTCCAAGTATCTGACTAAGGCGGCCAACAGTCTTGGCACGCACGCACGCACGCACACACACACACACACACACACACACACACACACACACACACACACACACACACACACACACACACACACACACACACACACACACACACACACACACAATCAATCTGGACCCGAGTGTTGTACAGGTTAGTGGTGTGTGCGTGCGTACGTGCGTGCGGCCTTGTGGTTGTACATCTGGGAAAGGCAAGTGGTTAATGTATGTTTTTATAATATAATAATTTATATCTACAATAACTAGTAACTAAAGTTTTCAAATAATTGTAGTGGAGTAACAGTACTATATTTGCCTCTGAGATGTAAGTAAAAGTATAGACAATTGGAAATACAGTAAAGTAAAAGTACTTTCTAATTGTACTTACAACATTAGCAGCCCCTCACCCTATTCTGTTGTAGCCAACCACAGCAAGTCGCCTTTGTTTTCAATTGAGGCTCATTTGCAATCGGGGAATAGAGGGTATGCGCATGCTTAAAGTGAATGGCACATGGAGTGGCAAAGCGAGTGGCAAAGCAACATGCAAAGTGAGTTTAACATTGTTTAATGTTATTTAATGCAATCAGATATGACTTTTCTGTTTGGATGCATGGGCTGTCAAGGCCAGCAAGTATTTTTTGACACTCAGTAGGCATTCCTGCATAACTTCGGGGTTTGATAAAACCTGTGATCAGTGTTGCCATGTCTGCTTATTATAAGTGACTTTGGGCTTGTTTGTTTGCAAAGTGGCTTATAAATAGTGGTGGTTGTCGTTTTCTGGCCTTGTTTCTAAACTGTAGTTGCTTATTTGGGCTTCCTTTCTAAATGTTATTTAAACCAGTGGTTCTCAAACATTTTCATATCAAAGACCCCCAAATTAATATTAATATGTATTTGACCACGGGCCCCCATCTGATAGCAGTATTTGATATCCCTTTGAGATTTATTTTAAAATGGCAGACTTTTTTTTAACACATTAACCGCCAAGAACGTAGTCCTACAGTCCGTTAAATCCAACTGTTAAGCGCCGAGACCGTAGTGCTACGGATTTCCCATGTTAACATAAACGGTCAGAACTCAAACATGGCGGCTCCGTTTGACACGTGGTCTGCACTAGTAGACGCAAGGACATGTGCACGTTGTTTACAAACAGTCCATCGCGCATTCTAAAGGATTTTAACGGGGCCTATGGCGACGTGAAAAAAACAAAAAACAACAATAAAACCTACAGACTTAACACTATATTCAACCTGTAAATAAGTCAAGAAGCAAGTCAAGACGCTGGTATGGAACTCCTGGTTTACTAGGACAGGGTTCAATTCCCTGCGATGTCTGCTGATTGCAGGTTGCTGTTGTCTGTTACGTTCCTTATGAAACTACTGTATCAAACTGCCATAACAAACTACCGTAACAAACTAATGGTCTAAAAAAAAACATTACTTACTCTGGACATGACTAATTCCTGGAACTCGGATTTAACTTTCGTTTCGGTAGTGACAAACTTTCGTTTCGGTAGTGACCCAATGGTGAAAAAAAAAATGTACTAAGTCCAGAGCTCGATGAATGTTAGGGACCAAAAAAAGTCACTACAAAGCACTACCAATCAACTCTAAATGAACTGAAACGTACTCCGGTTTTTGGGGGGACGATTTTGGCCTCCACACTTAGTGATTTTTTCGGATTTAACTTTCGTTTCGGTTGTGACCAACTTTCGTTTCGGTACTCACACAATGGTGAAAAAAAAATTACTAAGTCAAGAGCTCGATGAATGTTAGGGACCAAAAAAAAAGTCACTACAAAGTACTACCAATCAACTCTAAATTGCCTGAAACGTACTCCTAACAGGTTTTTTGGGAGACTGTTTTGGCCTCCACACTTAGTGATTTTTTCGGATTTAACTTTCGTTTCGGTTGTGACCAATTTTCGTTTCGGTAGTCACACAATGGTGAAAAAAAAATGTACTGAGTCCAGAGCTCGATGAATGTTAGGGACCAAAAAAAAGTCACTACAAAGTACTACCAATCAACTCTAAATTCCCTGAAACGTACTCCTAACAGGTTTTCGGGGGGACGATTTTGGCCTCCACACTTACAGATTTAACTTTCGTTTCGGTAGTGACCAACTTTCGTTTCGGTAGTCACACAATGGTGAAAAAAAAATTACTAAGTCCAGAGCTCGATGAATGTTAGGGACCAAAAAAAAAGTCACTACAAAGTACTACCAATCAACTCTAAATTGCCTGAAACGTACTCCTAACAGGTTTTTGGGGGGACGATTTTGGCCTCCATACTTCAGATTTACAAAATGTACTAAAGTACAGTGAACGTCTGTGCGGTTTGTCTTCATCACTGAAAATAACGTACATGTAAACTGATATAAAACTGCTGTCATGTTTAGTTGGGGTGAAGAAACACAACCATTTCACTCCTAATAATACCTATTTGATTTGACATCCTGACTTGCTGCTGTAGCCGAGGCTTGAACCTGTTACCTGTGGGTCACTAGTCAATGACTCTATCCATTCACCTACAGCTGTTTCCTTGAAATATGTGGTTCTAAAACATTTTGTTGTCAACCCCCCAAATTGACATGTATTTGGGCAGTGGACCCCAATGTGAAAAGTAACACATTTATTTAAGTTATTTGTCTTGTTTGTTGTTCAAGTCAAAGCACCAGGAAGGCTGTATTTCTTGGCCAACAGTTAGCTCAATGGGTTGAGATGCAGTATTCATGATCCAGAGGCCATGAGTTCAAATCCCACTGGTGTCTTTACTGTGATGCTTTCCTTTGCAGACTGGCTTCCAGAAGATCAAGTGAAAACCACCAGGAAGGCTGTATTTGTCATCCAACTGCTTAGCTCAATGGGTTGAGATGCAGTAGAGCGTCTGTCCAATAACATGACTTGACTTCACTGGGTTCGATTCCCACTCGAGTCAAGTGTCCCCGGTAACTTGGGGCAACGGATAAATTGACTGATATCCTTAGTGATGCTTCCCTTTGCAGACTAACTTCTAGAAAAACAAGTTAATTCTAAAAAAAAAAAAAAAAAAGTTATAACCACCAGGAAACCTCTAACTCTCAGCCAACAGCATAGCTCAACTGGTAGAGCGTCTGTCCAATAACATGACTTGACTTGACTTGACTGGGTTCGATTCCCACTCGAGTCAAGTGTCCCCGGTAACTTGGGGCAACGGATAAATTGACTGATATCCTTAGTGATGCTTCCTTTTGCAGACTAACTTCTAGAAAAACAAGTTAATTCTAAAAAAAACAAAAACAAGTTATAACCACCAGGAAACCTGTAACTCAGCCAACAGCATAGCTCAACTGGTAGAGCGTCTGTCCAATAACATGACTTGACTTGACTTGACTGGGTTCGATTCCCACTCGAGTCAAGTGTCCCCGGTAACTTGGGGCAACGGATAAATTGACTGATATCCTTAGTGATGCTTCCCTTTGCAGACTAACTTCTAGAAAAACAAGTTAATTCTAAAAAAAAAAAAAAAAAGTTATAACCACCAGGAAACCTGTAACTCTCAGCCAACAGCATAGCTCAACTGGTAGAGCGTCTGTCCAATAACATGACTTGACTGGGTTCGATTCCCACTCGAGTCAAGTGTCCCCGGTAACTTGGGGCAACGGATAAATTGACTGATATCCTTAGTGATGCTTCCCTTTGCAGACTAACTTCTAGAAAAACAAGTTAATTCTAAAAAAAACAAAAAAAAGTTATAACCACCAGGAAACCTGTAACTCTCAGCCAACAGCACAGCTCAACTGGTAGAGCGTCTGTCCAATAACATGACTTGACTTGACTTGACTGGGTTCGATTCCCACTCGAGTCAAGTGTCCCCGGTAACTTGGGGCAACGGATAAATTGACTGATATCCTTAGTGATGCTTCCCTTTGCAGACTAACTTCTAGAAAAACAAGTTAATTCTAAAAAATAAAAAAAAAGTTATAACCACCAGGAAACCTGTAACTCTCATTCAACAGCATAGCTCAACTGGTAGAGCGTCTGTCCAATAACATGACTTGACTTGACTTGACTGGGATCGATTCCCACTCGAGTCAAGTTGACTGAGAGTTACAGGTTTCCTGGTGGTTATAACTTTTTTTTTTTTTTTCCACCAGGAAACCTTTTTTCCACCAGGAAACCTGTAACTCTCAGCCAACAGCATAGCTCAACTGGTAGAGCGTCTGTCCAATAACATGACTTGACTTGACTGGGATCGATTCCCACTCGAGTCAAGTTGACTGAGAGTTACAGGTTTCCTGGTGGTTATAACTTTTTTCTTTTTTTTTCCACCAGGAAACCTTTTTTCCACCAGGAAACCTGTAACTCTCAGCCAACAGCATAGCTCAACTGGTAGAGCGTCTGTCCAATAACATGACTTGACTTGACTTGACTGGGATCGATTCCCACTCGAGTCAAGTTGACTGAGAGTTACAGGTTTCCTGGTGGTTATAACTTTTTTCTTTTTTTTTCCACCAGGAAACCTTTTTTTCCACCAGGAAACCTGTAACTCTCAGCCAACAGCATAGCTCAACTGGTAGAGCGTCTGTCCAATAACATGACTTGACTGGGATCGATTCCCACTCGAGTCAAGTTGACTGAGAGTTAAAGGTTTCCTGGTGTAAATCTCTCTCTCTCTCTCTCTCTCTCTCTCTCTCTCTCTCTCTCTCTCTCTCTCTCTCTCTCTCTCTCTCTCTCTCTCTCTCTCTCTCTCTCTCTCTCTCTCTCTCTCTCATATATTACCTTTCAGTAATATTCCAGCTGTCCGTTTGGAATTTTACGATAACCCCTCTGCTTTATTGTCTGGAAACCACCGGGAGGAGACGGCCCTCCCGGTGCCCACAGCTCACGCATCGATGGGTTATTTTTCAGTACCTGACACGAGGCTTGAACCAAGTACATTGTACAAGGTGCCCTGCGCCACTAGCCCTGTGACTAGTCCGCTGCGCCATTGGTACCGGCCAATCCTCACTGCTTTCCGGGCGGCTTTAGAGTAGTTCTTCTGGAACTCAGTCTTTAAAGGAAGGTTTCGGGGTAAAGTGTCAGTGGGGTTTGAACCCACAATCTCTGGAACATGTTGGCAGTGACTCAACCCACTGTGCTACCAGCTGCCTTGCTGTGATGAGGTCTTCATTCCTCCTTGTGGAACAACACACAACAATACAAAAAAAAAAAAAAAGATCTTTACAGCATATTATTTTGTCTATGGTTTGTTGTGCTGTTGCTTCTGAATGTTTAATGAACCCCAATGGAAACAAGCCTTTGGCTTTTCTGTCATTATCTAATTGGCCTTCAATCTTTAGCATGGCACAGTGGCCCACTGGATAAAGAGCCTGCCTGAGAAACAAAAGGTTAGGAGTTTGATTCTTAACCCTGACATAGTGTGAAAATAAATATATATATACTTTTAAAGTTTTAAATATCAATCTTTTTCATGGGGGGCCCTGACACTACATCTTTTCACATTGAGGTCCACTGCCAAATACATGTTAATTTGGGGGGCCCTTGACAACAAAATGTTTTAGAACCACAGATCTAAGTAGAGCTGTAGCTGAATGGTTAGTGTGACTACCTGGTGAGCCGTAGGTTACAGGTTCAAGGCTCGGCCACTGCAGTCGGCACAGTCCGTTGATTCCCTACAAGACCATAGCACTGATTAGATCAGAAAGCCAGAATATAGAGCTTCAACTTAAAGCCAACCAAAAATGATTATTTAACACCTTTCAAATAACCCATTATCTAAACTTAGTGATTTTTTGGGATTTAACTTTCGTTTCGGTAGTGACACAATGGTGAAAAAAATGACTCCACAACAAAGTACTACCAATCAACTCTAAATTGCCTGAAACGTACTCCTAACAGGTTTTTGGGGGACAATTTTGGCCTCCACAGTGATTTTTTCCGATTTAACTTTCGTTTCGGTAGTGACACAAAAACGTTTTGGTAGTGACACAATGGTGAAGAAAAAAATGTACTCCACGACAAAGTTTTGGGGGGACGATTTTGGCCTCTACACTTAGTGATTTTTTCGGATTTAACTTTCGTTTCGATAGTGACACAAAAACGTTTCGGTAGTGACACAATGGTGATTTTTTTTTTTACTCCACTACAAAGTACTACCAATCAATCTTAAATTGCCTGAAACGTACTCCTAACAGGTTTTTGGGGGGACGATTTTGGCCTCCACACTTAGTGATTTTTTCGGATTTAACTTTCGTTTCGGTAGACACAAAAACGTTTCGGTAGTGACACAATGGTGAAAAAAAATACTCCACTACAAAGTACTACCAATCAACTCTAAATTGCCTGAAACGTACTCCTAACAGGTTTTTGGGGGAACATTTTTTTTTTTTGACACAATGGTGTCACTACCGAAACGAAAAAAAAATTACTAAGTCCAGAGCTCGATGAATGTTAGGGACCAAAAAAAAAGTCACTACCAATCAACTTTAAATTGCCTGAAACGTACTCCTAACAGGTTTTTGGGGGAACACATTTTTTTTTTGGCCTCCACACTTAGTGATTTTTTCGGATTTAACTTCGTTTCGGTAGTGACACAATGGTGTCACTACCGAAACGAAAAAAAAATTACTAAGTCCAGAGCTCGATGAATGTTATGGACCAAAAAAAAAGTCACTACCAATCAACTTTAAATTGCCTGAAACGTACTCCTAACAGGTTTTGGGGGGAACAATTTTTTTTTTGACACAATGGTGTCACTACCGAAACGAAAAAAAAATTACCAAGTCCAGAGCTCGATGAATGTTAGGGACCAAAAAAAAAGTCACTACCATTCAACTTTAAATTGCCTGAAACGTACTCCTAACAGGTTTTTGGGGGAACAATTTTTTTCTGACACAATGGTGTCACTACCGAAACGAAAAAAAATTTACTAAGTCCAGAGCTCGATGAATGTTAGGGACCAAAAAATAAGCTAAGATAAATAAGATAAGCTGATTGGTAGTGATTTTTTGGTGAATTTTTTTTTCCGTTTCGGTAGTGACGAAAAGTGACGAGTGACGAAAACAGAAAAAAAATTGTTCCCCCAAAAACCTGTTAGGAGCACGTTTCAGGCAATTTAAAGCTGATTGGTAGTGATTTTTTTGTGATTTTTTTTTCCGTTTCGGTAGTGACGAAAAGTGACGAGTGACGAAAACAGAAAAAAAAATGTTCCCCCAAAAACCTGTTAGGAGCACGTTTCAGGCAATTTAAAGCTGATTGGTAGTGATTTTTTTGAGAATTCTTTTTTCCGTTTCGGTAGTGACGAAAAGTGACGAGTGACGAAAACAGAAAAAAAAATGTTCCCCCAAAAACCTGTTAGGAGCACGTTTCAGGCAATTTAAAGCTGATTGGTAGTGATTTTTTTGTGATTTTTTTTTTCCGTTTCGGTAGTGACGAAAAGTGACGAGTGACGAAAACAGAAAAAAAAATGTTCCCCCAAAAACCTGTTAGGAGCACGTTTCAGGCAATTTAAAGCTGATTGGTAGTGATTTTTTTGTGAATTTTTTTTTCCGTTTCGGTAGTGACGAAAAGTGACGAGTGACGAAAACAGAAAAAAAATTGTTCCCCCAAAAACCTGTTAGGAGCACGTTTCAGGCAATTTAAAGCTGATTGGTAGTGATTTTTTTGTGATTTTTTTTTTCCGTTTCGGTAGTGACGAAAAGTGACGAGTGACGAAAACAGAAAAAAAATTGTTCCCCCAAAAACCTGTTAGGAACACGTTTCAGGCAATTTAAAGCTGATTGGTAGTGAATTTTTTTGTGAATTTTTTTTTCCGTTTCGGCAGTGACGACTAGTGACGAGTGACGAAAACAGAAAAAAAATTGTTACCCCAAAAACCTTTTAGGAGCACGTTTCAGGCAATTTAAAGCTGATTGGTAGTGAATTTTTTTGTGAATTCTTTTTTCCGTTTCGGTAGTGACGACTAGTGACGAGTGACGAAAACAGAAAAACAATTTGTTCCCCCAAAAACCTGTTAGGAGTACGTTTCAGGCAATTTAAAGTTGATTGGTAGTGACTTTTTTTTTGGTCCCTAACATTCATCGAGCTCTGGACTTAGTAATTTTTTTTCCGTTTCGGTAGTGACACAGTGGTGTCACTACCGAAACGAGAAAAAAAAATTGTTCCCCCAAAAACCTGTTAGGAGTACGTTTCAGACAATTTAAAGTTGATTGGTAGTGACTTTTTTTTGGTCCCTAACATTCATCGAGCTCTGGACTTCGTATTTTTTTTTTTCCTTTCGGTAGTGACACAATGGTGTCACTACTGAAACGAAAAAAAAAATGTTCCCCCAAAAACCTGTTAGGAGTACGTTTCAGGCAATTTAAAGTTGATTGGTAGTGACTTTTTTTTTGGTCCCTAACATTCATCGAGCTCTAGACTTAGTAATTTTTTTCCGTTTCGGTAGTGACACAGTGGTGTCACTACCGAAACGAAAAAAAAAAATGTTCCCCCAAAAACCTGTTAGGAGTACGTTTCAGGCAATTTAAAGTTGATTGGTAGTGATTTTTTTGTGAATTTTTTTTTCCGTTTCGGTAGTGACGAAAAGTGACGAGTGACGAAAACAGAAAAAAAATTGTTCCCCCAAAAACCTGTTAGGAGCACGTTTCAGGCAATTTAAAGCTGATTGGTAGTGATTTTTTTGTGAATTTTTTTTTTCGTTTCGGTAGTGACGAAAAGTGACGAGTGACGAAAACAGAAAAAAAATTGTTCCCCCAAAAACCTGTTAGGAACACGTTTCAGGCAATTTAAAGCTGATTGGTAGTGATTTTTTTTGTGATTTTTTTTTTCCGTTTCGGTAGTGACGACTAGTGACGAGTGACGAAAACAGAAAAAAAATTGTTACCCCAAAAACCTTTTAGGAGCACGTTTCAGGCAATTTAAAGCTGATTGGTAGTGATTTTTTTTGTGAATTTTTTTTTCCGTTTCGGCAGTGACGACTAGTGACGAGTGACGAAAACAGAAAAAAAATTGTTACCCCAAAAACCTTTTAGGAGCACGTTTCAGGCAATTTAAAGCTGATTGGTAGTGAATTTTTTTGTGAATTCTTTTTTCCGTTTCGGTAGTGACGACTAGTGACGAGTGACGAAAACAGAAAAACAATTTGTTCCCCCAAAAACCTGTTAGGAGTACGTTTCAGGCAATTTAAAGTTGATTGGTAGTGACTTTTTTTTTGGTCCCTAACATTCATCGAGCTCTGGACTTAGTAATTTTTTTTCCGTTTCGGTAGTGACACAGTGGTGTCACTACCGAAACGAGAAAAAAAAATTGTTCCCCCAAAAACCTGTTAGGAGTACGTTTCAGACAATTTAAAGTTGATTGGTAGTGACTTTTTTTTGGTCCCTAACATTCATCGAGCTCTGGACTTAGTAATTTTTTTCCGTTTCGGTAGTGACACAATGGTGTCACTACCGAAACAAAAAAAAAATTGTTCCCCCAAAAACCTGTTAAATTACGTTTCAGGCAATTTAAAGTTGATTGGTAGTGACTTTTTTTTTGGTCCCTAACATTCATCGAGCTCTGGACTTAGTAAATTTATTTTTTCACCATTGACACAATAGATTTAACTTTCGTTTCGGTAGTGACAAACTTTCGTTTCGGTAGTGACACACTACCGAAACGAAATCACCGAAAAAAATCGCTTCGGTAGTGACTAGGGATGGGTATCGTTAGGATTTTTACGAGTCCGGTTCCGGTTCCGGTTCTGCTTATCGGTTCCGGTTCTTAACGGTTCCATATATCGGTTCCAAAATGGTAAAAAAAAAGAAGAGGTCAAATGTCTATTTAATAGGGATGCACCGAATGGAAAATTCTTGCCCAAAACCGAATATAGGCCGAATACCAAATGGCCTTAAAGTATTATTTAAAAAATATATATATCCTTTTTTTTAAATATTTTTTGTACCATTGCTGTCATGGCTATGCCTCTGTTGTAGAGCTACATGATTATGGCAAAACCCTCATATCATAACTATAATGGGTCCATGTTGAGATCAGTTATTTAAAACATATTTATTTATTGTGTAGAATTAATTATTTACTATTGTGTAGTAATAAAATACAATGTCTTAAAACATTGAATAGCCTAACAAAAGGCAATACACTGTAATGTCTGCAGTTGCATTATTGCACACAGCCAAAATGCATTAATAATAGGCCATTCCTTCCTTATGGAGAAGTCACTTTAAGTTTCATTTCAGACAGACAGACAGACAGACAGACAGACAGACAGAGACACACAGACAGACAGACAGACAGACAGACAGACAGACAGAGCCACACGCACACGCGTGCGCGCACACACACACACACACACACACACACACACACACACACACACACACACACACACACACACACACACACACAATCAAGGAGAAGCGTTTACAGCTGGTGTTATTGTTTTGCTCTGCAGGCCGAGGCTCTTAACTAGCGCTGGTTATTCTATTAATGTTACACCCTCTGACATGGATTCTAGTTTTCAAGGTGACAACAGCAACGTTTGGTACAAAGTTTGCAGGGCAGGCTAATTCCTTCCTCACTACTTCAGTTGAGAGACGGACATGGTGGTGTCACTGAGGGGGGGGGGGGGGGGTGGAGAGGGGGGGGGGGGGGGGGGGTGGGGGGGGGGGGGGTGCGGGGAGGAATGTGGTTCAGGGAGAACCAGCAGCTCCGCAGCTGATGTATACTTCTCAATACAACGGTGTTTTACCGGATTTGTGATTTTGTACTGTTTGTGTAGGACTTCTAAACGCCTTTGTTTTAACGGCTTTTAGCGCGTCTAGGAACCGATATGCATAACCGAAATTACATATTGTCTATGGGTACCCGGTACCGACCATTTCTTTATCGGTTCCTGCTTGGAACCGAATTTCGGTACCCGACCCTAGCAGTGACACACTATAGTGTGACAGTGTGTCACTACCGAAACGATTTTTTTCGGTGATTTCGTTTCGGTAGTGACACACTACCGAAACGAAATCACAGAAAAAAAACGTTTCGGTAGTGACACACATACCGAAACGAAAGTTTGTCCCTACCGAAACGAAAGTTAAATCCGAAAAAATCACTAAGTGTGGAGGCCAAAATCGTCCCCCCTAAAACCTCTTGGGAGTATGTTTCAGGCAATTTAGAGTTGATTGGTAGTACTTTGTAGTGACTTTTTTTTTGGTCCCTAACATTCATCGAGCTCTGGACTTAGTAAATTTATTTTTTCACCATTGACACAATGGATTTAACTTTCGTTTCGGTAGTGACAAACTTTCGTTTCGGTAGTGACACACTACCGAAACGAAATCACAGAAAAAAATCTTTTCGGTAGTGACACACTATAGTGTGACACACCGGTCTAACAGGCGGCGCTGCTGTTATATTTTCATGGCCACCGGGAGATCAGACATTTAACCCCTGGTCCAACACACACCAGCCTTCATTCATTATAGGACAACTTCAACACTTTTCAACCTATCTTCATATAATAGGTCCTCACTAATGCTCATGATAAAATGGTACCATTTTTTTCTACTTGGTCTGTGTCTCATAGGAGGGCTGTGGACAGTCCAGAAACCCGTCTACCAGTGACATCATCGTTAGGCAGGATTTTTTTTCTCCAAAAAGATTACAATTTTTTTATTCAGATTTTTATTAAGGTGAGAACAATGGGATCTATTATTGCATTGCAACTTTCCAGGAATACAAAGCCTGCAGTTTCTATTAGCTTGGATTCCCCATCGATGATGTCACTGGTAGACGGGTTTCTGAACTGTCTACAGCCCTCCTCTGAGACACAGACTGATTAGAAAAAAATTGGACCATTATATCATGAGCATTAGTGAGGACCTATTATATGAGGATATGTTGAAAAGTGGTGAAGTCGTCCTTTAATGTTCTCTCCAGGCTATCTCTCATTAATGCGGAGCGGGACGGGACTCGCCCGTCCGACGGTCCGAGTCTCACTGGGAAATGGGAATAGCCTACATGACGGCTTTATTTTAGTGTAACTCGAACGCGCACACTGCTCTGTATGGGTTAAATACATTAATATACAAAAGTATTCCATTCATGCCGATGTGATTGGTATCATAATATGTCATTCATCGAGGGAAACTCTTTCGTATTGGCTTTTCATGATGTCTTCTTTGGTCGTATTCTGGTTCTTCAATCTTCATGTCGTTAAATCGGGGCGTTTTGAGAATATTTAAGGGCGTGTTATTTAAATGACGCTCGGTTTCAGCCGTGACATGTATCAACGTTGGGACCAAGTGTACGCTGGGATCAGCTGTGTAGGGTGCACAATGTTGTGATGTGCATACAATGGAATTTGGGGATAATGTTTGCTAGTAGTTGCATTGGTGTGGACTATCCTTTACAGTAAGTTCATCATCGTCGCTGTCGGGGCAGAAACCTCTTATCTCCATATTCTAACTTTCTTTTAATAAAAATAAGAAATAAAATATATATATATATTCTTTTCAAAAGCCTCAAAAGCAGCAGATCTACGAGCTCCAAACGGGTCGCGGAGCCGTTTCGAATGTGAATCCTGAAAGGTAAGAGTTTTGGACATATTAGGTTTCTACCCTGACAAACTCAATATGAATTGTCCTTCATTCTATTCCATCAATATTTTACGGTTCCTCGCTGCCAATCTGTGCGATATGTTGCATTATTTATTTTCTCCGACTGGCGCGGCGGGACCATTTTCACAATTGTACAAACTTGCAGCCGAATTGACTCTCTCGCTTTGGTGAATATGTATAGGAGTGAGTGCAGGGGCCTTGAATAATGTATAGAAATCAGATATGTTCCACTGCGAGGGGAGAAAAAAAAGCTCAACTCCCAAGCTCATTGTTATGCGCCATGACAGCTCTTTGATGTGAAGGCGTGGGTCTCTCAAATGTGCGGGGGGAACCCTCTGGGAGAGTGTGTTATCGGTTTTGTACAGTCACCTGAATGAATGAACTGTAGTATGACGAAGTAGGGCATTCATTTACGGGGGGGAAAAAAACCATAAATAGTGAAACTATGGATATAAGAAGTTTCTGCCTGACAGTAGTCTCGCGTAGCCAGACCCAACAGAAAATGAAAAACAGCGACCTCTGCTGTTTGTGATATTGTCTGTGGGGTCTGGCCGGAGGCAAATGGAACACCAGTGCGCAGGGAAACCGGGGTTTCATGTCTGCCTTCAGCGCATCACTTCCGGTTGGTGCGACTATGTTTTCATTCCCACTAACAATATTTCTACACAGAACACTAACACCACTTCTCCCAGAGAACATGGAGGGTTTTGGTTATAAACCCACTTGTTTCTATGATGAAAGAGTCATTTAAAATGTGAATATCTTTCCGTGGTTTTGTCCGCTCCGAGGACGCTATTGTTAAATTAGTTTCGGCTAGTTTCGAGGGGGGAAGGGTGGATGGACACGTGAATCCCGCCCACTACATTTGATTGGGTAAAGCGCGGCCTGCTTCCTGATCTGAAGGCACGCCCACTTGTAGCCAATGCGCACACGTTATGACGAACCTCCCCGACAGATTCCACCTCAGGGCAGAATCTGTTCTTGAGAGATTAGCCTGACAGCAACCATTTGCATCTTATCTATTCACATTATGCATGCGTTGGGTTTATCGCTTCTTTAGCTGTACAATTACCTGGACTGGACGGTTTTTAAAGGGCGGCAGTGGCTTCAGGTTCAATTCCAGGCAACGTGTTGTTGAAGTGTCCTTTGAGCAAGACACTGAACCCCTTGCCTTGTATGCCAGTCTCCGCCTGGCAACTGTGTGAATGGGACATGTTGGAACTGGCACATTGTTAAGTAATTTGGAAAAAGCTGCTATAAATGCAGTGTCATTTATCATTTAACAGCGTATTGATACAACAGCCTCCACAGTGACTGCAGATTTGTTTTGTGCAAGAATAATTATCAGTTCATTTGTCTTCAATAGAACAAGATAAACTCTTTGAGCTATGCTTTACTTTAGGCGGCACACAAATCCCACTTGTTCGCTCATTTCATCAGGTACAGTTAATTATTTTTGGCAACTCAGGGGATGTGGAGGCTAAGCTCACAATAAAATAGGAGGTTCTGGGACAGAGGGTCCTCGTAAAATGTCTCTAATAAGGGGGGGGGACTTTTATAAACATTACTTCTTATATCTTTTAACCATGTCTATAAGGAACACTTTATACCAGGTTTAGATCATTTTACTCCCATATGAGCAGCGTGACACAAACTGTAAGATGCCAAATGCGGTAAACAAACGGGTGTTGGGAGTACCGTTACCCCAAATACAGGCATCAGACATTAACATATCCTCTCATCAAGTGTTTTATTGGAAAGATTGACCCCCAATACTCAAGAAAAGACACCAGATACTGTATGCTGGATAACTCTACATAAACCCTCCAATAATTAACACAATTTAACCAAGACCACACTTTAAAACCTCAAAACTTTGCTTTTGACCTTGAAAAAAAAGTGAAACGTTCCACTAAATCCATTAACGGAATGTGGTTCAGGGAGAACCAGCAGCTCCGCAGCTGATGTATACTTCTCAATACAACGGTGTTTTACCGGATTTGTGATTTTGTACTGTTTGTGTAGGACTTCTAAACGCCTTTGTTTTAACGGCTTTTAGCGCGTCTAGGAACCGATATGCATAACCGAAATTACATATTGTCTATGGGTACCCGGTACCGACCATTTCTTTATCGGTTCCTGCTTGGAACCGAATTTCGGTACCCGACCCTAGCAGTGACACACTATAGTGTGACAGTGTGTCACTACCGAAACGATTTTTTTCGGTGATTTCGTTTCGGTAGTGACACACTACCGAAACGAAATCACAGAAAAAAAACGTTTCGGTAGTGACACACATACCGAAACGAAAGTTTGTCCCTACCGAAACGAAAGTTAAATCCGAAAAAATCACTAAGTGTGGAGGCCAAAATCGTCCCCCCTAAAACCTCTTGGGAGTATGTTTCAGGCAATTTAGAGTTGATTGGTAGTACTTTGTAGTGACTTTTTTTTTGGTCCCTAACATTCATCGAGCTCTGGACTTAGTAAATTTATTTTTTCACCATTGACACAATGGATTTAACTTTCGTTTCGGTAGTGACAAACTTTCGTTTCGGTAGTGACACACTACCGAAACGAAATCACAGAAAAAAATCTTTTCGGTAGTGACACACTATAGTGTGACACACCGGTCTAACAGGCGGCGCTGCTGTTATATTTTCATGGCCACCGGGAGATCAGACATTTAACCCCTGGTCCAACACACACCAGCCTTCATTCATTATAGGACAACTTCAACACTTTTCAACCTATCTTCATATAATAGGTCCTCACTAATGCTCATGATAAAATGGTACCATTTTTTTCTACTTGGTCTGTGTCTCATAGGAGGGCTGTGGACAGTCCAGAAACCCGTCTACCAGTGACATCATCGTTAGGCAGGATTTTTTTTCTCCAAAAAGATTACAATTTTTTTATTCAGATTTTTATTAAGGTGAGAACAATGGGATCTATTATTGCATTGCAACTTTCCAGGAATACAAAGCCTGCAGTTTCTATTAGCTTGGATTCCCCATCGATGATGTCACTGGTAGACGGGTTTCTGAACTGTCTACAGCCCTCCTCTGAGACACAGACTGATTAGAAAAAAATTGGACCATTATATCATGAGCATTAGTGAGGACCTATTATATGAGGATATGTTGAAAAGTGGTGAAGTCGTCCTTTAATGTTCTCTCCAGGCTATCTCTCATTAATGCGGAGCGGGACGGGACTCGCCCGTCCGACGGTCCGAGTCTCACTGGGAAATGGGAATAGCCTACATGACGGCTTTATTTTAGTGTAACTCGAACGCGCACACTGCTCTGTATGGGTTAAATACATTAATATACAAAAGTATTCCATTCATGCCGATGTGATTGGTATCATAATATGTCATTCATCGAGGGAAACTCTTTCTTATTGGCTTTTCATGATGTCTTCTTTGGTCGTATTCTGGTTCTTCAATCTTCATGTCGTTAAATCGGGGCGTTTTGAGAATATTTAAGGGCGTGTTATTTAAATGACGCTCGGTTTCAGCCGTGACATGTATCAACGTTGGGACCAAGTGTACGCTGGGATCAGCTGTGTAGGGTGCACAATGTTGTGATGTGCATACAATGGAATTTGGGGATAATGTTTGCTAGTAGTTGCATTGGTGTGGACTATCCTTTACAGTAAGTTCATCATCGTCGCTGTCGGGGCAGAAACCTCTTATCTCCATATTCTAACTTTCTTTTAATAAAAATAAGAAATAAAATATATATATATATTCTTTTCAAAAGCCTCAAAAGCAGCAGATCTACGAGCTCCAAACGGGTCGCGGAGCCGTTTCGAATGTGAATCCTGAAAGGTAAGAGTTTTGGACATATTAGGTTTCTACCCTGACAAACTCAATATGAATTGTCCTTCATTCTATTCCATCAATATTTTACGGTTCCTCGCTGCCAATCTGTGCGATATGTTGCATTATTTATTTTCTCCGACTGGCGCGGCGGGACCATTTTCACAATTGTACAAACTTGCAGCCGAATTGACTCTCTCGCTTTGGTGAATATGTATAGGAGTGAGTGCAGGGGCCTTGAATAATGTATAGAAATCAGATATGTTCCACTGCGAGGGGAGAAAAAAAAGCTCAACTCCCAAGCTCATTGTTATGCGCCATGACAGCTCTTTGATGTGAAGGCGTGGGTCTCTCAAATGTGCGGGGGGAACCCTCTGGGAGAGTGTGTTATCGGTTTTGTACAGTCACCTGAATGAATGAACTGTAGTATGACGAAGTAGGGCATTCATTTACGGGGGGGAAAAAAACCATAAATAGTGAAACTATGGATATAAGAAGTTTCTGCCTGACAGTAGTCTCGCGTAGCCAGACCCAACAGAAAATGAAAAACAGCGACCTCTGCTGTTTGTGATATTGTCTGTGGGGTCTGGCCGGAGGCAAATGGAACACCAGTGCGCAGGGAAACCGGGGTTTCATGTCTGCCTTCAGCGCATCACTTCCGGTTGGTGCGACTATGTTTTCATTCCCACTAACAATATTTCTACACAGAACACTAACACCACTTCTCCCAGAGAACATGGAGGGTTTTGGTTATAAACCCACTTGTTTCTATGATGAAAGAGTCATTTAAAATGTGAATATCTTTCCGTGGTTTTGTCCGCTCCGAGGACGCTATTGTTAAATTAGTTTCGGCTAGTTTCGAGGGGGGAAGGGTGGATGGACACGTGAATCCCGCCCACTACATTTGATTGGGTAAAGCGCGGCCTGCTTCCTGATCTGAAGGCACGCCCACTTGTAGCCAATGCGCACACGTTATGACGAACCTCCCCGACAGATTCCACCTCAGGGCAGAATCTGTTCTTGAGAGATTAGCCTGACAGCAACCATTTGCATCTTATCTATTCACATTATGCATGCGTTGGGTTTATCGCTTCTTTAGCTGTACAATTACCTGGACTGGACGGTTTTTAAAGGGCGGCAGTGGCTTCAGGTTCAATTCCAGGCAACGTGTTGTTGAAGTGTCCTTTGAGCAAGACACTGAACCCCTTGCCTTGTATGCCAGTCTCCGCCTGGCAACTGTGTGAATGGGACATGTTGGAACTGGCACATTGTTAAGTAATTTGGAAAAAGCTGCTATAAATGCAGTGTCATTTATCATTTAACAGCGTATTGATACAACAGCCTCCACAGTGACTGCAGATTTGTTTTGTGCAAGAATAATTATCAGTTCATTTGTCTTCAATAGAACAAGATAAACTCTTTGAGCTATGCTTTACTTTAGGCGGCACACAAATCCCACTTGTTCGCTCATTTCATCAGGTACAGTTAATTATTTTTGGCAACTCAGGGGATGTGGAGGCTAAGCTCACAATAAAATAGGAGGTTCTGGGACAGAGGGTCCTCGTAAAATGTCTCTAATAAGGGGGGGGGACTTTTATAAACATTACTTCTTATATCTTTTAACCATGTCTATAAGGAACACTTTATACCAGGTTTAGATCATTTTACTCCCATATGAGCAGCGTGACACAAACTGTAAGATGCCAAATGCGGTAAACAAACGGGTGTTGGGAGTACCGTTACCCCAAATACAGGCATCAGACATTAACATATCCTCTCATCAAGTGTTTTATTGGAAAGATTGACCCCCAATACTCAAGAAAAGACACCAGATACTGTATGCTGGATAACTCTACATAAACCCTCCAATAATTAACACAATTTAACCAAGACCACACTTTAAAACCTCAAAACTTTGCTTTTGACCTTGAAAAAAAAGTGAAACGTTCCACTAAATCCATTAACGGAAACCTTTAATATATGACGTAGGAGGGTATTAGGACCAATAAAAACCATATATCACATTATTATTGCTATTGGTCTAACTACATGTAGCCAGCAGATGGGCTTTGGCTCTGATGGCAGCCAGTAACCCTTGCAGCTTTGCATCCAGACCCTGGAGTCTCTCTGACTTGTGAAGCACTTGATCCTGCAACCTCTGCAGAGAGTCTGCCTTCCCTGGAATGACACAAGGAACAACATATTTAAATATATATTTATATACAGCTGTTATCTCCTATTGGTTTGTGTTTGTTTGTTTTCATGACGTGGCACCAGACGGATGAGCCATCAGTCAGTCAGTCAGTCAGTCAGTCAGTCAGTCAGTAAAAAAAGTTAAAAAACATCACGGTTCCTCAGGGTGCCTTCTTGTTTTCAATAGATGTTGATAGCTTGTACACCAATATAAATACAGTAGCGGGATTGAAAGCAATCAGAGATATCTTTAAAAAGTATCCTGACAGACAAAGACCAGACGCAGAATTATTGGAATTACTAGAATTAAATTTGACCAAAAACGATTTTTCATTTGATGGGAAAACCTTCCTTCAAATCAGTGGAACAGCCATGGGAAAGAAATTTGCGCCATCATACGCAAAAAAAAAGTGCAGATTCAAGCCCACACATTATTTTAGGTTTCTAGATGATATTTTGGAGTATTTGAGCACTCCACAGAGGAGTTTGAGCAATTCATACAAGTCTTAAACACACATCATGCCTCAATAACAGTGAAATATGTCACAAACAAAGAACACATTGACTTTTTGGATGTTACAGTCTTCAAAGGGAAAGATTTTAACACCACCGGCAAACTGGATTCAAAGGTGTTTTTTAAGGAGACACATGCACTGCTCCACAAGACTTCCTTCCATCCAACCCATTGTTTCGCAGGAATAGTCAAGTCACAACTCCTACGTTTCAAGAGAATCTGCACACAAACAGCAGATTTTGAAAATGCCTGCAAAACTCTATTCACAGCATTAAGGAAACGTGGATATACAAGAACATTCCTCAGGAAATCATACAACACATTCCAGGAAGTGAAAGTAAGGAATGAGAAACCCACACTAGCCTTAGTAACCACATTTTCTAGCCAAAGTTTATTGGCAAACAGAGCCATCAAAAGAAATTTTGAAAACAGGGGAGGAAACCTCCTACAGAACTTTAAGATCATTTCGGCCTATAGGAAAAACAAAAATCTGAAAGACTACTTGATCCACAGCAAATTGAAGCCATGGAACCAAGTAGCACGGGCAAGGCCTAACTACTTTAGCCCGAAACAAACGGTTAAAAACAGGACAAACAAAAACATTATTAGCCTAAGACAGAACATCACATACAACACCAGAAATTGTGTTTATCTGATTACTTGCCAAGTGTGTGGATTACAGTATGTAGGAGAGACAATCAACTCCATAGCAATTAGAATAAGCCAACACAGGTACACCATTAATAATGAAAAAGATACCCATTTATTAATTGTTCAACACTTTATGACACATGGGATTGATGCCATAAAAGTATGCGGCCTGGAATACAATGACCGCTGGACAATTGGGTAGAGAAGAGTCCATGAAAAAGAATGGATTACAAGACTTAGCACAAAATATCCAGGAGGCCTAAACTTCTAAACTGCCCAAAATAACTGAAACTATCCACATATCCTTACTAAACTAAACAATAGAGTTGATCACCTACATCAACCACAGAGTTGAGGGGGAGATCTCATTGTTGAGCTAATGAGAATATCAATGAAGGCACATTGATACCAAGAGCCATCAACATTTGGACCATCAACAGGGAGCTAATTGTCTTCCAAATAGGAGGTGTGAACATCAGAACTGTGGATATGCTAACTTGTTTCCAAAACTGTATCCCTTCAGTATCTACCCCATAGCCCTAAAATATAGTGTAAACACATCCTTAAATGGAATTAGGAAATAGCTTTAATCCGAGGGTATGGGGTTACCCTGACTCAGAGATTAGACGCCTCTGCCCTGCACAGTCTAATAGAAAGCACAAAGCTTTAAAAAATAAGTCTGCCTCATCCAGGCAGTGGGCCAGGAGCCACTTTGAGTGGTAGTTGGGATAAACGCAGTCAGTGGAGCAAACGCAGTCCGCACCAAAAATATTTACGATTCTGTCCTTATCGGTACATAACTCGGACGCCGCTGAGTCGACTAGCAGACCATCGGCTGGTCGACGCGGGCACTCGCGCCTGGAGGCGCTCGAGCGCGTCTCCTCAGCCTCAAGGTCTGCTGAGTCGGCGCGCCTCCGTCATGGCCTATAACTTATAATTATAAATTATAGTGAAAACACATCCTTAAATGGAATTAAGAAATGTTTTTTACCTTTAGTCTAGGTAAACTTAATTAATTGCAAAACATGACACCCCTTATTCAAAACAGATGGCGAATGCATTCTTCTCTTTATAGGGCCTACACAGGTAATAAAATTGCCTGTGAGACCTTTATGAATTGAACCTCACAGTCAGCAGTCAGTCAGTCAGTCAGTCTGTGTGTGTGTGTGTGTGTGTGTGTGTGTGTGTGTGTGTGTGTGTGTGTGTGTGTGTGTGTGTGTGTGTGTGTGTGTGTGTGTGTGTGTGTGTGTGTGTGTGTGTGTGCATGGACTAATCTCTCAAACTGCTATTATGTGTTTATGTAATTACATTGTGGAGGTTGTTGTAAAATGGTCTGAGTCGTCTAGCTCATGGTAACGGGACAGACTCCCACGTTCTCGGCTGACAACAAGCCCCTCCCACTTACTCACTTTGAATATGTAGCCTACAGTAAATCATGATCAGACCTACATTTACCCTGAAACGTGTTGTTTATGACATTGGTTCTCAAAGTGGGGTCCGGGGACCCCCAGGGGTACTTGAGGGGGTTCCAGGGGGTCCCCAGCTAAATGATGGACAGGAACCAAATGGACCCTTATGGGTCTGTAACTCTGAGAGTGTACAAATGGAACCAAATGGACCCTAACGGGTCCATTTGGTTCCATTTGTACACTCTCAGAGTTAAATTAACATTGATTTTACAATATAAATTGGGGTCCCAGCGGTATAAATGCCATTAAATGGGGGTCCGTAGCCTAATGCATGTGAAACTGGGGGTCCTTGAAATTAAAATGGTTGAGAATCACTGCTAGAGCCGTAAAAAATCTTCTCTTATGGGGGTCCCTGGCTTATCTTTTCAAATGGGGGTCCGCGGGGTAATAAGTGTAAATTTGGGGGTCCTTGACATGAAAAGGTTTGAGAACCACTGGTTTATGAGACAGAATGACTGGCTTAGCCACTAGACCGCATGTTGAGAAACAGTGAAGGTGTCGTTCCACATGGTATATGAGCTCTATGCACTGCAGACATTATGGTAAAGAAACTGGGCCTCTTCCTTACTTCCTTCACCAGGTTCAAGGTTGAAGGTTGTACTTTATTGTTACATCTTGTGTACAGATACATAAGAGTAAAACATGTTGGTTTGGCTTCCTTCAGCAGCAGCATAGATAATAACAATAACAGAATGATGAGGTTTAAAGGAAAGAAAAAAAGGGGCAAAAAGAGAATAAAAAGAGCATTATCAAATGTACATAAAAAAACAAACAAAAAACGTGGTATATTTTATACACCAGCAGCATGTTTTCTTCAGTAGCTCCACCCATAGGCGACGGCTGAGCTTGACAATTGGGAAGGCTGGGGTCGGCCGCGCGCAAAGGAAAAAATTGCGGTTTCTGGGCGGATTAGTTTCTTTTTGGTTACTTTATTTCGGTTTTAGAGTTAGGGTTAGGTTATTTAATTCTTATTTTTGCCTGATTTTACTGATTTATTATTAAAAAAAATACTAAATAATGCTGCACACATATATTATATATAATTTGCACAATTCCTAGAATTTCCCAGCATAACATTTGGGAAGGTTTAGCCTACCCTAGCCTTCATTACCCGCCGCCTATGCTGCCACCTAACCAGGTGTTACCAATGATACTAATGAAAGCTCTGTTCCATTCTGGGCAAACTGGAAACAGTCTGCTACACCAGTGGGTCTCAAAGTGTGGTCCAGGGACCCTCATGGGTACTTGAGGTGGGTGTACACTCAGAGTTATGCAGGGGTCCTTGAAATTAAAAAGTGTGGGAACCACTGTGCTACACTAAATGGAACAGAGCCTTCATTAGAACCACTGTGTTACACTAAATGGAACAGAGCCTTTATTAGAACCACTGTGCTACACTAAATGGAACAGAGCCTTCATTAGAACCACTGTGTTACACTAAATGGAACAGGGCCTTCATTAGAACCACTGTGTTACACTATATGGAACAGAGCCTTTATTAGAACCACTGTGCTACACTAAATGGAACAGAGCCTTCATTAGAACCACTGTGCTACACTAAATGGAACAGAGCCTTCATTAGAACCACTGTGCTACACTAAATGGAACAGGGCCTTCATTAGAACCACTGTGCTACACTAAATGGAACAGGGCCTTCATTAGAACCACTGTGCTACACTAAATGGAACAGGGCCTTCATTAGAACCACTGTGTTACACTAAATGGAACAGAGCCTTCATTAGAACCACTGTGTTACACTAAATGGAACAGAGCCTTCTTTAGAACCACTGTGCTACACTAAATGGAACAGAGCCTTCATTAGAACCACTGTGTTACACTAAATGGAACAGAGCCTTCATTAGAACCACTGTGTTACACTAAATGGAACAGAGCCTTCATTAGAACCACTGTGTTACACTAAATGGAACAGAGCCTTCATTAGAACCACTGTGTTACACTAAATGGAACAGAGCCTTCATTAGAACCACTGTGTTACACTAAATGGAACAGAGCCTTCATTAGAACCACTGTGTTACACTAAATGGAACAGAGCCTTCATTAGAACCACTGTGTTACACTAAATGGAACAGAGCCTTCATTAGAACCACTGTGTTACACTAAATGGAACAGAGCCTTCATTAGAACCACTGTGCTACACTAAATGGAACAGAGCCTTCATTAGAACCACTGTGTTACACTAAATGGAACAGAGCCTTCATTAGAACCACTGTGTTACACTAAATGGAACAGAGCCTTCCTTAGCATCATCGGTAACACCTGCTGAAGGAAGTAAGGAAGAGGCCCCCAATTTCTTCCCAATATGGCTGCCGTGCATGGAGTGGTGTGTAACATACCCGCCAGAGAGTCCGTCATGAGTCCAGTGTCTCTGGACAGAGAAGCCGCCATGTCCTGCAGCCTCTGGAGGCGTTCCCCCGGCGAGCTAGCCCCGTCGCCACGCCCACTGTTGGCGTTGGCGGCCTTGACCTTCGCCAGCTGCTCCTTCAAGGTCAGTAAGTCCTGAACACGAGTGAAATACACACACACACACACACGTCAAACATACGCGTCAAACGCACGCACGCACGCACGCACGCACGCACGCACGCACGCACACACACACACACACACACACACACACACACACACACACACACACACACACACACACACACACACACACACACACACACACACACACACACACACACGCGTCAAACGCATGCGTCAAACATACACGTCAAACACAAACGTCAAACACAAACGTCAAACACACACCTGAGCAGCAGCGTCAGCCTCATCCTTGGCCTTCTCGCTGTCACCAGATGCATGCTGGGACAGCTGGTCTCCAGCCAATAGCAGAGCTTTGAGCTGAGTCAGCTGAGGTTTCATCCTCCCTGTCAGCTCTGACACCTGCTCTAGAGCACCCTCTGCTGGAGACAGCTGCACCAGAGCCTGGAGAGGAGAGGAGAGGAGAGGAGAGGTTAGTTTTCCATCTCATTTATTTTAAACACTTTAACCTGACAACCCTATTTTTTTTAAAGATTCTCATAAATTGAATTAATTATTCGAGAATTCTGACCAATTTTGAAAAATAAAGAATTCTACTACAACCCTCGTCACCTCGTCATTAAGTTCTACTACCTTAACCAGGGTATCATTGAGTTCTACTACCTTAACCAGGGTGTCATTAAGTTCTACTACCTTAACCAGTGGAATTAAGTTCTACTACCTTAACTAGGATGTCATTAAGTTCTACTACCTTAACTAGGATGTCATTAAGTTCTACTACCTTAACTAGGATGTCATTAAATGCTACTACCTTAACTAGGATGACATTAAGTTCTACTACCTTAACTAGGATGTCATTAAGTTCTACTACCTTAACCAGGACGTCATTAAGTTCTATTACCTTAACCAGGGTGTCATTAAGCTTGTCTATGATGCCCATGGTGTGGTGCAGTTTGCCCTCCAGGCCAGAGAGGGAGCCCTCTGCTGAGCTGAAGCCGTCCAGGAGACCGTCCACATCGGCCTTCACTCCCACTGCTGCGTCCCTGAAAACATCACAATAAAGTATATGCTCTATAGTTTAGTTTCATGTACATATTATTATTATTTTAAACAATGCTGGTTCTTGGTTTAAATGTGATCCTAGTTTACTGAGACACTACACTGACTCTATGTATTCTATGTATGTGTTTACCTTGTTTTACTTTTAAAGGGATAGTTCATTCCCAAAATGACTGTTTTTCTATGGATGAGTCACCCCATGGAGACTTGAATTCATGGAATAGTTTTTGTCACATTCCTAAGCCAATAATTTGATGAACGGCAGCGGTTCCGGTAGGAGACACCAGTTCCCAGCATCAAAACCCTACGAAACTTCCTAGGTGCACTTAGACAGCCAATAGGGACAGGCTGAAATTGCTTAAGCCCCCCCCCTCTGTGTCCCTATTGGCTGGCCTTTAAACTCCAGTTCAGAGCATGCTACACTTCAGAAACTTCCTAGGTGCACTTAGACGGCCAATAGGCTGAAATTGCTTAAGCTATGTAGCCTAGCTTTCAGCTGATTGCCATACAGACTTGCATTGTGGACAGAGCTGTGATCGCTGCTTGCAGCTTTAATTATGTTTATAATGTTATTATGTTTTTAGATATACTCTGGTATTGCATGTAGTCAGGGGTGCACATCACTTTTTAGGTCTAGTACTCAGAAGAGCACCTGGAAATGTGACTTGGTGCGCACAAAATAAATGGTCCCGTGCCGTTTTGTCAACGGGGGGGGGGGGGATTCAGCACGGTGCCCACCGGACAATTTTGTCAACGGGGGGAGGGGGGCTGCTCGAGAAAAAAGGACAATCTGCTTCCAAATTCCGCCGTTTTTTTTTTCTCACGCCGTTTGGTGAAGCCCCCAAGGTTGGTGCCCTGTGCTGCGCTGCTTTTATCCGCCAGATTTGGACGTTCACGGCATATTTTGCACCATCACGGTGCGTTCATCATCGGTGACGAGTGCCTCTTAACAGCCGGCATGCGAGACACTCACACAATCACGTGCAGCATGTGTCCTCGTTCTCCAGGCTTTTATTTTTTATTTTTGCTAAAAAATAAAAGCTTGGAAATTCCTGTCCCAGCTGTTGGTACGCAAAAGCGCCTCGCGTCGTCTGATGTGGTGCGCATTTTTTATTTTGGGTGCGCATGCGCACCAGTTATGTGCACCCCTGCATGTAGTCCCCTCCCATACAGCTCATACCCATGGCTATGGTACCGTGTGTGTGTGTGTGTGTGTGTGTGTGTGTGTGTGTGTGTGTGTGTGTGTGTGTGTGTGTGTGTGTGTGTGTGTGTGTGTGTGTGTGCGTGCGGTGGGGTTAGGTTGACCCTCTATAAAGGGGTCTGTCCGTCAGTCAGTCAGTCAGTCAGTATACCTGGCGTCCCGGGCGTCTTGCAGCAGCCTCCGGGCGGCGTCCAGCTGTGGCCCCGCCTCCCGCAGCACGGCGCCGCCCCCCGGCAGCGCGGCCGCCAGACGCTTCAGCTCCTCCAGCTTCCTCCTCAGGTCAGACAGGCTGAGAGGAAGTCTGGCCGACAGGATGAGGTCACTGACCTCTCTGATGCTCTGGAGAGGAGAGGACGGATCTGGAGGGGAGGAGATTAGGGTTAACTCATTCAGTGCCCAGTTTATTTATGGAATTTTAGCTCTGAGTGCCACAGCTAAAATTCATTGTTAAAAAAAAGTGCTTAGGAGAGATAGCCTACCGAGATACAGCCTTTTTAAGTTAGAAGTTAAACAAAGAGTGAATGGAGCAGAAAATCTTGAAATAATCATATCTTGGGTTCTGAACATGTTTTTCAAAAAAAAAAAAAAAAAAAAAAAAAAAAAAATCATGACGTCTTAGACTTCATGTGGCACTGGATGAGTTAATTTAGTTTTTTTTGTAATATGGGGTAGCGCCCAGGGCCGCATTAACCGTGGAACCTAGTGGAACTTGTGTTCCACGGCCCGCAGCCTGCAGGGCCCTGTGAGAGTTGTGTATTTAATAAAAAATAAAAAAATGTAATTAAAAAAAAAATGTTTTAAAATCTGTATTTCTTTTTAATAATTTCATAGATATATATATTTATATATCGTTGCTCATGAGTTGCGATACGCTATTAAAAACAAGGGACTATTGGAAAGGCTGCGCAGTGCCCTGTGTCTCAGCGTCTGTGCAGTCTGAATGTCAGCGCCGCTCGTGCTGGCGCCCGACCTGCGCTGATACAAATATTTTTACAGCAAAAAAAAGAAAAAAAGTTGATTTATATTGGTCAAATAGAACCGAATTAGACCCGAATTAGACCCGAATTAGACCCGAATTAGACCGCATTAGACCCGAATTAGACCCGAATTAGACCCGAATTAGACCCGAATTAGACCACATTAGACGCGAATTAGACCCGAAAAAAAAGGTTGTGCACGCACATGGGCCTTTGATTTTGTGGTGTTCCACGGCCCTGAGGGGTCTTAATGCGGCCCTGGTAGCGCCAAGACGCTGCTTGGTGCAAAATTAATTTCCGCAAGGACAAATAAAGCATCTATCTATCTATCTATCTATGTCTAGTCAGGGGCGGGATTCAGAGGAGCACATAGCTGATTTGATTGGTTCATAGATGTGGTGCGTAAATAAGACAGGTGATTTGATTGGTTCTTACCTGACAGGAAGTCCTTCAGGTCTTTGATGACATCACGCGTCTCTTTCAAATCCACTTCCAGGTCGTCTCTGGCCAACTTAATCCGATTGGCCAGCTTCTCCGTGGATCGCCTCACCTGATTGGTCGTTCCCTGTGTTTCCTTGAGCTGAGGAGATTAAAGCCACAACTTTTATTTTATATTAAAGGATCTTTCATGCAATGAAATGAAAGCTAACTTTAGTTATAATTAAATTAATTGTATTTATTAAGTACACAGACCTTAAAACAACACGTGAGCTTGTAGATCAGTTGTTTTCGAATGGATGGACGTATACAAATAGGGCTTAAATTATTAGTGTTTGTTTTATAATAATAATAAAATGTGAAAACAAAGTAACTAGTAGCTAAAGATGTCAAATAATCGTAGCTGAGTATAAAATACAATATTCTCCTCTGAGATGTAGTGGAGTAGTGAAGTATTAAGTGTTTGGAAAATGTAACTACAGTACTCGAGTGAAAGTCATTTGAAAACTGTACTTGATACTTAGGCTACATCTGGTTATTTTAAATGGCCAGACGTATTAATATGGAAAAAGTAGTGAAAAGCTTATACAGTTTTTTAAATATTTTTTGCTAGGAACTTTTTGTGGTGCTAGATCGTAGATCTGCTATTTTTGAAAAATCGTAAAAAAAATTGCAAATCTTAGAATACATACATACATACATACGTTATTCAGAAAAGACGTTTGTAGAATGGGCCTCAGGTGTTAAAGGAGACACACCATGAATTTCACTTTTTTTTATTTTTTTTGATATTTTTTGGGCTCCCCAGTGTCTCTTGTACCCCAATTTTTTTTTAACATTCAGTCATTCATTCTCATTTCAGAGATTTTCAGAATGGGCGTGTCTAAACAGGCCATCTCAGAATGGCAAGTTTGCTTACATCACGAAACTTTCTGCCCATGTATTTTGACAGACAGAATTGCTCAGTACCGCAGTACAGCACCCCTCTGCCCAACAGGACGTTTTGGTATTGCAGCTGAAAGTGCTTTATAAGCCTGAGAGAATTGACTTGGGATGAGTATATCTGAGTGTTGATTTAGGCTCAAACCTTTTGAAAATGGTTTGAGGGACATAAACCATATGATATTAAATATCAAATATGTTTTTTAAATTCATGGTGTGCCTCCTTTAATGGGTTAAATGATGAATATAGAGGTACAGTATGTACAGTAGTTAATGGGTTAAATGTACAGTATGGACGGTACCTTCTCCGTAGCGTGTGTGATCTTCCGGCTCAACCTCTCCAGTCGGTCCTTGACATCCTGGGCGTCGGCCAGGCTCCTCCTCCCCAGAGGCAGCGCCCCGACGCAGCCGTCCTCCCCCCCGCCACAAGGTGGCGCCGGAGGGCACAGCTCTCCGCCGTCACACCGCAGGGGGGTGCACGGGGTCGCCCGCTCACTGCCGCACACCTATAGGATGACGAGGGTCACGTGATGCATGATTAAGGGGTTAACTCGTTCAGTGCCACATTTACCCCCTATTCCCGCATGTGTGAGTAAATACCTCCAAACAGTTAGCCACGCCCACAGTCACAAAACTAGAGGGGGGCGTTAACAACGATCTGGTACCACCCACCCACAAAACAAACATGGGCAAATTCTCCTTCTTACAGCACTGCCACCCAGGGTTGGAATAGTCCGACCCCATCCCTCAGAAAGTGCAGTTCCGCTGGGCTCTTTTAAAACAGCCCTGAAAATGCACATTTCAGGAGGCCAAGAAAGGAGGTAGTACTATTTTCCCATTGGACAGACGTCCTGCACCGTGATTGGCCAATAGTCTACAACGCAGTCTACAACCCTAACCCTTCCACAGTCAATGCAAATCTATACTTTTGCAAAGTCAGCCAATCACATTACAGCTAGTGTCATCACCGCTAGCTGTAATGTGATTGGCTGACTTTGCAAATTCAGGACTGTGATTGGCTAGCGAAACACATGACACATGTGCAGCCCTATGAATAGCAGTATGGACTTAAAAGAAAATCATTTATCCTTTTTTTTTAAGTGAGTCATGTTGTGATGACCACACACCGCCCACTTCACACTGGGTGTGATTTTTTTTTGTAATGATATTTGAACTGTGGTGCCACTATCTATGAATTGAATATCAAGGACCTCGTTGGAAAGAAGACCGCGAGGACTTTTATGAACGGACCTTTTTAGACAAAGTGTTTTAAATGTAACTGTTGCTGTTTGACATTTTTTTGCCTAATAAAATATTCAATCAATCAAAAAAAAATGCCAATGACGTGGAACTGTGGAGCGATGCTACTGTAGATTCTTGGTTAAAGAGTTGTATGTTTTTTAACAATCTGGAAACCCATTGCCAAAGAAAACAGTGTCCTTTACACCATTATTCAAAGAAATAGCAGATCTACAAGCTCATATAGCGCGGCACTCGGTGCAGCGCTATATGAGCTTGTAGATCTGCTATTTCTTCGAGTAGCCATAAAGTCATCTAAAAAATGACACAGACGTGTTCCTGGTCTCAAAGGGTTAAGAGCGTCAGGTTGTAGATGGTCAAACGTTGGAGGCACCTGTTTGGCGGCGGGACTGAGGTCCGGTCGGGACAGCAGGTGGCGCTGCAGCTTGTCCAGGTCGTTGGTGTTGTGAGGCTGGACCTGGTCCAGCAGGGCGGCGGTCTGGTCTCTGGTGGTCTCCGACCGAGTCACGGTCCGCCCGCCGGCCTCCACGACGCCGACCGCACGCCCGGACTCGCCGTAGGCCTTCTGGACGTCTGAGAACGCTGCTGGACACAAGCTCTGGTGTTAAAAAAAAAAGGAGTAGTTCGCTCCAAAAAAAAATGACTTATTTTACAATCATTCAATTATTGTCTCAGGAATGCGACAAAAACTAAAATATAATCTCCATGAATTCAAGGCTTCATGGGATGAATTGATTGATTTATATGTTGGCTATTTAAAACATAGCGTATACGTAAACGTATTTGAAAAATATCAAAAATGTTTGGAAAATGTTGAATGCTAAATAAAGTATGTTGAAAGTTGAAAACTTTATTATAATAAAGATTTAAAGGAGAATACCACTCATTTTCAACATTGAACTACAGTATGTTTTGAATACACCTTATAGCTGTTGTGTGGAAATAAGAAAAAAGCCCCCCCCCCCCCCCCCCACTCGGACCCGTGCACTTTGAAAAGGGGTTCCAAGGGGATAAAGTATTGATAGTTAGGAACCAAATGGACCCTTACAGGTCAAGTTTTGGATTGAATTACATTTAACACTATACAGACCAGCAGTTCAAACTAAGTTTGTTCATGTAAAACAACTTTCTCTCATGTACCCCCTGTATTGCAGTACCTCCAAGTACCCCTAGGGGCACACATACCCCCCATTGGAGAAACACTCATAACAAACCGCGGGTTTTCGCAATTAAAAAAAGTTTGAGGACCAGTTGGTGTTGAGCAGCTTTTAAAACACCTGAGCGCCTCCTCTGTCTGACCTGTATCTAAGGAGGAGGAGGAGGAGGAGGAGGTGGCGTTCCTGATGGCGTCTTCCTTGGTGTCATAGGTCCGGACCAGGCTCTCCAGTAGAGCCCGCAGTCCTTCCAGGTCCAAGTCCAGACCCGGAAGAAGATTCAGACCATCAGGAAGGTTAGAGTCCAGCTGCTCCACTCGCTCCCTGCACAGAGAGAGCGAGAGAGAGAGAGAGAGAGAGAGAGAGAACGCTCAGTGAATGAATGAATGGGACCGACCGACCGCTACGCTCTGGGGAGGATTTATTCCACCCTCTGGTTGTTTTCATGGAATGGAATTGATTGATTGATTGATTGATTGATTGATTGATAGTTCAATACAAGGTCAGCTGATCAGATGACAGTGTCTGTCATTAAACGTTTCTATGAATTGAGTACAAAGGACCCCAATGGAAACAAGCCATAGCTCTTTCTTTACAGATCTCTAACCACTTAAACCCTTGATAGTTAGTAAACTTGACCGTTGGCTCTGTACTTGGTCTGCTCTTTTTCCCCCTCTACACCTTATCCCTAGAGGGTCTTTTCCCCTCCGTCTTTTTCCCCTCTATACCTCTTTGCCGAAAATAGCAGATCTACAAGCTCACAACGCCTCGCAGCGCGAGGCTTGTAGACGGAGGGGAAAGGAACTGGTTGGAATAACTTGTTCCTTCCACACGCTATGTCTAACCAGGGAAACTCTAGCCTGGGTAAACCCCTCCCTCCGGAAAACTCATTTCCATTTGTTTTCAGGAAGGAGTCTGGCCTGAAGGCTTGTCTGAGTGTTTCTTGCCCGTTCACCAAATGGACGAGCCTATCAGCGTTCTCGCTCAATGTTCTGTGATTGACAGCGAAGGTTGGCCAATCAGGTGGAAAGTTCGAGTGAAACCGAATGGAACCGAGTCCAGCCTGAGTGCACCCGACCAAAAACGAGCGGCAGCCATCTTTTCTCTCCGCTATTTTCTCAGCTGTTTTACAACTTCAAAAGCTCTCAAACTTCTATTTGAGGCACATAATTTACTTACAAGATATCGTTCTGATAGAATGTAGTTGTTTAACTTCATACAGTGGGGCAAAAAAGTATTTAGTCAGCCACCATTGTGCAAGTTCTCCCACTTAAAAAGATGAGAGAGGACTGTATTTTTCATCATAGCTATACCTCAACTATGAGAGACAAAATGAGGGGAAAAAATCCAGAAAATCACATTGTCTGATTTTTAAAGAATTTATTTGCAAATTATAAGGAAAATAAGTATTCGGTCAATAACAAAAGTTCATCTCAATACTTTGTTATATACCCTTTGTTGGCAATGACAGAGGTCAAACGTTTTCTGTAAGTCTTCACAAGGTTACCACACACTGTTGCTGGTATGTTGGCCCATTCCTCCACGCAAGATCTCACCCCGTGGGGTCAATTTTTTATTTTTTTTAAAGAACGGTGAGCAAAAATCCCAGAACCACACGGGGGGAACCTAGTGAATGACCTGCAGAGAGCTGGGACCAAAGTAACAAAGGCTACCATCAGTAACGCACTACGCCGCCATGGACTCAAATCCTGTAGTGCCAGACGTGTCCCCCTGCTTAAGCCAGTACATGTCCAGGACCGTCTGAGGTTTGCTAGAGAGCATTTGGATGATCCAGAAGACGATTGGGAGAATGTCATATGGTCAGATGAAACCAAAATAGAACTTTTTGGTAGAAACTCAACTTCTCGTGTTTGGAGGAGAAAGAATGCTGAGTTGCAACCAAAGAACACCATACCTACTGTGAAGCATGGGGGTGGAAACATAATGCTTTGGGGCTGTTTTTCTGCAAAGGGACCAGGACGACTGATCCGTGTAAAGGGAATAATGAATGGGGCCATGTATTGTGAGATTTTGAGTGAAAACCTCCTTCCATCAGCAAGGGCATTGAAGATGAAACGTGGCTGGGTCTTTCAGCATGTCAATGATCCCAAACACACCGCCCGGGCAACGAAGGAGTGGCTTCGTAAGAAGCATTTCAAGGTCCTGGAGTGGCCTAGCCAGTCTCCAGATCTCAACCCCATAGAAAATCTATGGAGGGAGTTGAAAGTCTGTGTTGCCCAGCGGCAGCCCCGAAACATCACTGCTCTAGAGGAGATCTGCATGGAGGAATGGGCCAACATACCAGCAACAGTGTGTGGTAACCTTGTGAAGACTTACAGAAAACGTTTGACCTCTGTCATTGCCAACAAAGGGTATATAACAAAGTATTGAGATGAACTTTTGTTATTGACCAAATACTTATTTTCCTTATACTTTGCAAATAAATTCTTTATAAATCAGACAATGTGATTTTCTGGATTTTTTCCCCTCATTTTGTCTCTCATAGTTGAGGTATAACTATGATGAAAATTACAGGCCTCTCTCATCTTTTTAAGTGGGAGAACTTGCACAATGGTGGCTGACTAAATACTTTTTTGCCCCACTGTATATGTGGTCAATTAATCATGACAGAGCCTATTTAAAAGTACAAATTCAGAGAACCATTAGGGGCAGGCAGTGACACGCATGTATCCGAATTAAGCAACCTATTTTCGGCATGGCCCTTTCAGAAGTCCTCCTGCCCTGGTTCTGGGGAGAAGTAACTGCCGATTGGCTGAAGGGGAATGAACTGCTGATTGGCTGAAGGGGTTGTCAGTCAACGGTACTAATCCAGCCCAGCAGAAATGAGTTTTCCGGAGGGAGGGGGGTTTACCAGGCTAGGGAAACTCTCCCCTGTCAGGTGACGAGAAGGTCAGTTGGCTCTCATGCATTGAAGGAGGCATGAGCTCGGCCCTGGGCTCCCTAGGCTGGCAGGGGGAGGGTAGTGCCCAGGATTACATAGACAATTGACACTGGGTGTAAAAAAAATGGGGTTACAAAATCGTGGGATAAAAATGGAAGTAAAAATAAATCTATTCATCTATATAAACCTCTATAACCTATCTATGTATCTATATAAACCTCTATAACATATCTATTTATCTATATAAACCTCTATAACATATCTATTTATCTATATAAACCTCTTTAACATATCTATTCATCTATATAAACCTCTATAACATATCTATGTATCTATATAAACCTCTATAACATATCTATTTATCTATATAAACCTCTTTAACATATCTATTCATCTATATAAACCTCTATAACATATCTATGTATCTATATAAACCTCTATAACATATCTATTCATCTATATAAACCTCTATAACATATCTATGTATCTATATAAACCTCTATAACATATCTATTCATCTATATAAACCTCTTTAACATATCTATGTATCTATATAAACCTCTATAACATATCTATGTATCTATATAAACCTCTATAACATATCTATGTATCTATATAAACCTCTATAACATATCTATTTATCTATATAAACCTCTTTAACATATCTATTCATCTATATAAACCTCTATAACATATCTATGTATCTATATAAACCTCTATAACATATCTATGTATCTATATAAACCTCTTTAACATATCTATTCATCTATATAAACCTCTATAACATATCTATGTATCTATATAAACCTCTATAACATATCTATTCATCTATATAAACCTCTTTAACATATCTATGTATCTATATAAACCTCTATAACATATCTATGTATCTATATAAACCTCTATAACATATCTATGTATCTATATAAACCTCTATAACATATCTATTTATCTATATAAACCTCTTTAACATATCTATTCATCTATATAAACCTCTATAACATATCTATGTATCTATATAAACCTCTTTAACATATCTATTCATCTATATAAACCTCTATAACATATCTATGTATCTATATAAACCTCTTTAACATATCTATTCATCTATATAAACCTCTTTAACATATCTATTCATCTATATAAACCTCTATAACCTATCTATGTATCTATATAAACCTCTTTAACATATCTATTCATCTATATAAACCTCTATAACATATCTATGTATCTATATAAACCTCTATAACATATCTATTCATCTATATAAACCTCTATAACATATCTATGTATCTATATAAACCTCTTTAACATATCTATTCATCTATATAAACCTCTATAACATATCTATGTATCTATATAAACCTCTATAACATATCTATTCATCTATATAAACCTCTATAACATATCTATGTATCTATATAAACCTCTATAACATATCTATGTATCTATATAAACCTCTATAACATATCTATGTATCTATATAAACCTCTATAACATATCTATGTATCTATATAAACCTCTTTAACATATCTATTCATCTATATAAACCTCTTTAACATATCTATGTATCTATATAAACCTCTATAACATATCTATGTATCTATATAAACCTCTATAACATATCTATTCATCTATATAAACCTCTATAACATATCTATGTATCTATATAAACCTCTATAACATATCTATGTATCTATATAAACCTCTATAACATATCTATTCATCTATATAAACCTCTATAACATATCTATGTATCTATATAAACCTCTATAACATATCTACGTATCTATATAAACCTCTATAACATATCTATTCATCTATATAAACCTCTATAACATATCTATGTATCTATATAAACCTCTATAACATATCTATTCATCTATATAAACCTCTATAACATATCTATGTATCTATATAAACCTCTATAACATATCTATGTATCTATATAAACCTCTATAACATATCTATGTATCTATATAAACCTCTATAACATATCTATGTATCTATATAAACCTCTATAACATATCTATTCATCTATATAAACCTCTATAACATATCTATTCATCTATATAAACCTCTTTAACATATCTATTCATCTATATAAACCTCTATAACATATCTATGTATCTATATAAACCTCTATAACATATCTATTCATCTATATAAACCTCTATAACATATCTATTCATCTATATAAACCTCTATAACATATCTATTCATCTATATAAACCTCTATAACATATCTATTCATCTATATAAACCTCTATAACATATCTATGTATCTATATAAACCTCTATAACATATCTATTCATCTATATAAACCTCTATAACATATCTATGTATCTATATAAACCTCTTTAACATATCTATGTATCTATATAAACCTCTTTAACATATCTATGTATCTATATAAACCTCTATAACATATCTATTCATCTATATAAACCTCTATAACATATCTATGTATCTATATAAACCTCTATAACATATCTATGTATCTATATAAACCTCTTTAACATATCTATGTATCTATATAAACCTCTATAACATATCTATGTATCTATATAAACCTCTATAACATATCTATGTATCTATATAAACCTCTATAACATATCTATGTATCTATATAAACCTCTATAACATATCTATTCATCTATATAAACCTCTATAACATATCTATGTATCTATAGAAACCTCTATAACATATCTATGTATCTATATAAACCTCTATAACATATCTATGTATCTATATAAACCTCTTTAACATATCTATGTATCTATATAAACCTCTTTAACATATCTATGTATCTATATAAACCTCTATAACATATCTATTCATCTATATAAACCTCTATAACATATCTATTCATCTATATAAACCTCTATAACATATCTATGTATCTATATAAACCTCTATAACATATCTATTCATCTATATAAACCTCTATAACATATCTATGTATCTATATAAACCTCTATAACATATCTATGTATCTATATAAACCTCTATAACATATCTATGTATCTATATAAACCTCTATAACATATCTATGTATCTATATAAACCTCTATAACATATCTATTCATCTATATAAACCTCTTTAACATATCTATGTATCTATATAAACCTCTATAACATATCTATTCATCTATATAAACCTCTATAACATATCTATTCATCTATATAAACCTCTATAACATATCTATTCATCTATATAAACCTCTATAACATATCTATGTATCTATATAAACCTCTATAACATATCTATTTATCTATATAAACCTCTATAACATATCTATGTATCTATATAAACCTCTATAACATATCTATTCATCTATATAAACCTCTATAACATATCTATGTATCTATAGAAACCTCTATAACATATCTATGTATCTATATAAACCTCTATAACATATCTATGTATCTATATAAACCTCTTTAACATATCTATGTATCTATATAAACCTCTTTAACATATCTATGTATCTATATAAACCTCTATAACATATCTATTCATCTATATAAACCTCTATAACATATCTATTCATCTATATAAACCTCTATAACATATCTATGTATCTATATAAACCTCTATAACATATCTATTCATCTATATAAACCTCTATAACATATCTATGTATCTATATAAACCTCTATAACATATCTATGTATCTATATAAACCTCTATAACATATCTATGTATCTATATAAACCTCTATAACATATCTATTCATCTATATAAACCTCTTTAACATATCTATGTATCTATATAAACCTCTATAACATATCTATTCATCTATATAAACCTCTATAACATATCTATTCATCTATATAAACCTCTATAACATATCTATTCATCTATATAAACCTCTATAACATATCTATGTATCTATATAAACCTCTATAACATATCTATGTATCTATATAAACCTCTATAACATATCTATTTATCTATATAAACCTCTTTAACATATCTATTCATCTATATAAACCTCTATAACATATCTATTTATCTATATAAACCTCTATAACATATCTATGTATCTATATAAACCTCTATAACATATCTATTCATCTATATAAACCTCTATAACATATCTATTTATCTATATAAACCTCTATAACATATCTATGTATCTATATAAACCTCTATAACATATCTATTCATCTATATAAACCTCTATAACATATCTATGTATCTATATAAACCTCTATAACATATCTATTCATCTATATAAACCTCTATAACATATCTATTTATCTATATAAACCTCTATAACATATCTATGTATCTATATAAACCTCTATAACATATCTATTTATCTATATAAACCTCTATAACATATCTATTTATCTATATAAACCTCTATAACATATCTATTCATCTATATAAACCTCTATAACATATCTATTCATCTATATAAACCTCTATAACATATCTATGTATCTATATAAACCTCTATAACATATCTATGTATCTATATAAACCTCTATAACATATCTATGTATCTATATAAACCTCTATAATACCTCAGTGTGTTGAGATGAGACAGAGCCTGGCTGATCCTCCTCACAGAGGCAGGAGAAGAAGAAGAAGAGAGAGACACAGAGTCTTGCAGCAGACTGAGACGAGCCTCCAGGGCGTTGATGCGGAGCCTCAGGTCTCCACCCGTGGGGACCCCCCCCGTGGGGACCCCCCCCGCGGGGGAGGCCAGGGTCTCCAGGCTCAGGGAGAGGTTGTGGATCTGTCCGTCCAGCGTGTTGAAGCATGAGGGACAGGCCTCGCAGAGAGGGAACAGGTCACAGCGCCCCCTGCTGCAGGCGTTGCAGCGCGCCCCGGCCACGCCCGGCCGGCACAGACACGCCCCCGTGGTCCGGTCGCAGCCCTGAGGGGCGGAGCCTGCCCGGTCACACTGGCACGCTGCCGAAGGTGAAGACAAAGTGGATAAAGTTTTACTTTATTTGTTTATTTAGACGGGACGCAGCGTATTAAAGGGACAGTTCCACCCCCAAAATGGCTTTACTTCTATGGATTAGTCCGGACCGGTAGGCAGCGGTTCCGGTAGGAGACACAAAGGAGACTCTTTGTGTCTGCTACCGGAGCCGCTGCCGGTCATCAAATAGCATAATAGATGAAGTGTCATGAGTTCAAAGAGATTGACAGACGAGGGTCAGTTAACTTACGCAGACATCCGGTGCGAGGGTCTCCGTACGAGTTGTCTGGACATTCAGCACAAGTACGACCTCCGAACCCTGGTCTGCAACCACACTGACCGCTCACCTGCGGGACAAGAGACCAGAGTTTATTCATTTAGTTAACAACAACAACCACACTGACCAATCAGACCAGAGTTTATTCATTTAGTTAACAACAGCAACAACCACCCTGACCAATCAGACCAGAGTTTATTCATTTAGTTAACAACAACAACCACACTGACCAATCAGACCAGAGTTTATTCATTTAGTTAACAACAACAACCACACTGACCAATCAGACCAGAGTTTATTCATTTAGTTAACAACAACAACCACACTGACCAATCAGACCAGAGTTTATTCATTTAGTTAACAACAACAACCACCCTGACCAATCAGACCAGAGTTTATTCATTTAGTTAACGACAACAACCACACTGACCAATCAGACCAGAGACATAGATTGGTGAAGCAATAGGAAGCGGCGCTGGTACCGAGTGCAAGGCTTTGGATCCGCCCTTCAAGACCTTCGATAGGGCTCGCTCCTTCAGTCTAGTCGGGCAGAGACATCGTATCTCTTCAACTTTGTTAAAGGGTAAGACCACTTTGGTAGAGGTTTGGGTTGTGTAGTTACCTTGCCATGATGTAACTCCAAAGGTGGGCAAGAAATAAAAAATAATTCCTCCATTGATTAGAAATTGATAATTCAAAATATGCTCCTCATTGACTTACATTGTACGGTGAAACAGCTCTCAAAGTCACTCTTTTAGCACATAAATGAACCCAAACATAGCTGATTCAGACAATATAGAACATCACCAAACCCAGTACTGTTTGTTTTTTTAATAAAAATATCAACTTCCTGTTGATTTTACTATTTGAAGATCTGGATCCGGATCCGCCGATCCAGTCCGGGTTTTCTTCTTATTAAAAATGGCAAAATCAACAGGAAGTTGACATTTTTATAAAAAAACAAAACAGTACTGGGTTTGGTGATGTTCTATATTGTCTGAATCAACTTTGTTTGCGTTCGTTTTTGTGCTAAAAGAGTGACTTTGAGAGCAGTTTTACCATACAATGTAAATCAATGAGGAGCATATTTTGAATTATCAATTTCTAATCAATGGAGCAATAATTTTTTATTTCTTGCCCACCTTTGGAGTTACATCATGGCAAGGTAACTACACAACCCAAACCTCTACCAAAGTGGTCTTGCCCTTTAAGTTTTGTTCGTAAATGAATGACCTACTTCGTTAGACTATACAAGATTATGAAACGTTTTTACATTGAGATTATGAAATGTTTTTACGTTGAGATTATGAAACGTTTTTACATTGAGATTATGAAACGTTTTTACATTGAGATTATGAAATGTTTTTACATTGAGATTATGAAACGTTTTTACATTGAGATTATGAAATGTTTTTACATTGAGATTATGAAACGTTTTACATTGAGATTATGAAATGTTTTTACATTGAGATTATGAA
>NC_139944.1:57937693-57942818 GCF_963454915.1 Gymnoscopelus microlampas | reverse complement strand
TTTTGGATGTTTGGAGCCTTGTTTTTAAGGCCTTGGTGGTGTTGTGATACCATGAAGTACATGCATAATCGTAAATGTCAGACGGTTGTCAATAATGGAGCAGAGAAATGTATTAGAGATAGTTATGAGTGGTTTAATACCAAATCCACTGTCTGGTAATTTATGACACTATAGGAGCTGGTGGAGATCGTCCTAAAATCAATGCACGTGTCTTTAGTCTTTGTGACGTTAAGTTGTAGGAATGCATCTTCACACCATGATGAATGCTATTCATCCAAAATGTGGAATGCCCTACCAAAAGGAGTAAAGGAGTGTAAAACCCTACTCACTTTCAAAACTGCCCCTAAAGATACACCTTCAGGAGGCTGCAATTCGAAAATGGCCCCTGTCCAAGTCCTAACCTAACCTACCCCCTCCCCCCTTTTCTTTTTCTTCTCTTGTACATATTTTTCACTCTTCATACCAGTAACCTGTAAGCTGATTACATGACGTTCTGTATAGTAGTGTGTCTGTCTGTCTCTTATATGTATAGTAGTGTGTCTGTCTGTCTCTTATATGTATAGTATTGTGTATATGTGTCTGTCTCTTATATGTATAGTAGTGTGTATATGTGTCTGTCTCTTATATGTATAGTAGTGTGTATATGTGTCTGTCTCTTATATGTATAGTAGTGTGTATATGTGTCTGTCTCTTATATGTATAGTAGTGTGTATATGTGTCTGTCTCTTATATGTATAGTAGTGTGTATATGTGTCTGTCTCTTATATGTATAGTAGTGTGTATATGTGTCTGTCTCTTATATGTATAGTAGTGTGTATATGTGTCTGTCTCTTATATGTATAGTAGTGTGTATATCTGTCTGTCTCTTATATGTATAGTAGTGTGTGTATATCTGTGTGTCTCTTATATGTATAGTAGTGTGTATATCTGTGTGTCTCTTATATGTATAGTAGTGTGTATATCTGTCTGTCTCTTATATGTATAGTAGTGTGTATATCTGTGTGTCTCTTATATGTATAGTAGTGTGTATATCTGTGTGTCTCTTATATGTATAGTAGTGTGTATATGTGTCTGTCTCTTATATGTATAGTAGTGTGTATATGTGTCTGTCTCTTATATGTATAGTAGTGTGTATATGTGTATGTCTCTTATATGTATAGTAGTGTGTATATGTGTCTGTCTCTTATATGTATAGTAGTGTGTATATCTGTATGTCTCTTATATGTATAGTAGTGTGTATATGTGTCTGTCTCTTATATGTATAGTAGTGTGTATATGTGTCTGTCTCTTATATGTATAGTAGTGTGTATATGTGTGTCTCTTATATGTATAGTAGTGTGTATAATCTGTCTGTCTCTTATATGTCATCATGATGTGTGTGCATGGGGATCTCATCTTAAACAAGTTCAGTGCTTAATGAGTCTTCCAGTTTAGTAGACCTTGTATTGTGAATTTGTACTTCCATGTACTGATGTTCTCATGTCTTACTAAATAAAGTACATCAATCAATAAAAAACAACAAATGAATCTACAACTGGGCCATAGTGACTGGCCTCACTATCACTCAAAAGACTAACAATCACAGAATCATCTGCAAGTATACAATGTGTCTGTTATCATGTCATGTTGACTCCTACAATCATTAGTATACAGGATATACAGGAGTGAGGAAAGAACACAACCTCGGGGTGAGCCGGTGGATCGATGTTAGTTCTCATTCACCCGATTTTAACCCTCTGGGTTCTGTTTGGGAGGAAATCAAGAACCAAACCAGTAATACCTGAGTCTAAGCCAAAGTGAACTCATTGTTCAACTAGTATGTGTGTCTGAATGGTGTTACATCACTTTAATATGTGAACGATGTCTTTGCTGTTTGGAATCAGATGCCATAATATGTCTTTAACAGAAACGACTGAAATGAATTCCAGTCATTTGTGTCTAAAAGTGACGACTAGACAAAACTATGGAACCAAACAAGATCCAACTGGTCTGTGTGTTTAATCAGAGGAAGGCGTGGGCGTGACCGCGAGCGCACGTGTGTGTGCGTGCGTGTGTGCGTGCGTGCGTGCGTGCGTGCGCGCGCGCGTGCGTGCGTGCGTGCGCGTGTGTGCGTGCGTGCGTGCGTGTGTGTGTGTGTCACATCCTGTCTGGCTGCAAAAGAGTGAAAGCTGATCAGAATCCACACCTGGCCACACCCCTACCTCTCCGTTCCATGGTTACCATGGTTACATAACCCTGGTAACCATGGTTACACAATGCAACCCAAACACTTAGGATACAAACATCATGTTCGCTGTCGGGCACAAACCGCTGTGATGCGTTGTGAGCTTGTAGATCGGCTATTTTCAGCACAGGAGGTTTGTGTAGAGGGAAAAAAGAGCGGACCAAGTACAGAGTGAAAGGTCAAAGTTTGCTAAGTATTGAGGGTTTAAGAGCTTCATCTCTCTCAGCTAAGGGGGTCCCCGCTTCATCTCTCTCAGCCGAGGGGTCCCTGCTTCATCTGTCTCTCAGCTAAGGGGTCCCTGCTTTATCTGTCTCTCAGCTGAGTGTTTCTGCAGCATTAATATGATTAAAGTCCATATTGTTTAATCTAAAACACACAACTTGCAAAATAACAAATAGACTTTTAGTGCCAAAGCGATAAAATAAAACCTTTGCCCTAACAGGTCAATCACTCTTAATATCACTCTGTAAATGTTGATTTGTGTTCACTAAGGTCAAATAAAAGCTTTAACCACTTACTCATACTTTCACTAATGTTCTAAAGTAACAGATCTACAAGCTCTGTGTGTGAGCTTGTAGTGAAAATAACTAAATAAATGTGAAATGTTGGCCTTTAAGGATACCAGATGGAAAGTGTTTAAAATGTATATTTTTTAGGGTATTGAATCTGCCACTGTGTCAGGGGCACAGCCATGGGTTGGCCATAGAAAGCTGGCTCACACAATGGATTTTGCAAAAAATAAATACATTTGGAAATGTTACTTTTTTAGAATAATTTTTTTGATTAAAAAAATGGTAAAATCAGGAAAAAAATATAATGAAATAACCCTAACCCTAACCCTAAAACCGACATAAAGTAACAAAAAAACTCCCAAAATCCACCCAATAACCGTGCGCGCGCGAAAATTGGGGGGGGGGGGTGTGGGAGGGGGGATCCTCCAGGGTGTCCCCAGCTAAAAATACATTGTGAGCTTGTAGATCGGCTATTTTCAAACATTTGAAAACATAGTCAGTACTTTTACTATTGGTACTTTAAGTACATTTTCATTGACCATCTCCTCCTAAAACCTGTCTGTCTGTCTGTCTGTCTGTCTGTCTGTCTGTCTGTCTGTCTGTCTGTCTTGGCTGCTGTCCAGAGTGTCTCTGTGTCTCAGACAGACAGACAGACAGACAGACACTGTACCACTGCCAGAGTACATTTACTCAATTACAGTACAGTAGATATGTAGGCTACTCAAGTACAATTGTGAGGTAGAGAAAAACTAAGAAGCCGACTGGTTGCTCAAAGGAGACAAAAAGTCAATCAAATCTACTGAAGGTAAATCACAAACTGTTTTAGACTTCGGATATTTCGGTTCCTGTAAAGCAGGGGTCTTCAATGTTTTCAGCCCAAGGACCCCCTAGCTGAGAGAGAAGCAGGGACCCCCTCTATGTTGTGTAAAATTGTGTTTTAGAAAAAAAAAATGTATGATCTTTTTTCCCTCTACACCTATACCTCTTTTCCAAAAATAGCAGATCTACAAGCTCACAACGCCTCGCAGCGCGAGGCGTTGTGAGCTTGTAGATCGGCTATTTTCGGCTAAAGTTCCCCTCAGAAAAGGGATGTTAGGGTTCAAGTGGTTAATGTGAAAAAAAGATCCTCTCACACAAAGATTTGGCGGACCCCCTATAGTAGCTCTGAGGACCCCCTAGGGGTCCCGGACCCCCTGTTGAAAACCCCTGCTGTAAAGTATATTTTGATGCCCAGCGAGTAATCCTTGTATTTGTACCAGAGTATTTCTCCATGGTGGTTCTGGCACACACGCACGCACGCACGCACGCACGCACGCACGCACACACACACACACACACACACACACACACACACACACACACACACACACACACACACACACACACACACACACACACACACACACACACACACACACACACACACACACACACACACACACACACACACACACACACACACACACAGGGACAGTGTTGCTACATGTTGGATGAACTGATGTTGGATGAACTGTTGCTACATGTTGGATGAACTGATGACATCCATCCATGGGGACGTTTCGCAAAGAAACCAGACTGACCTTTGATGACCTCCTCCCAGAGGCATGCATGCACACTCTGCATGGAGCGGGGATGCAAGTGTGTGTGTGTGTGTGTGTGTGTGTGTGTGTGTGTGTGTGTGTGTGTGTGTGTGTGTGTGTGTGTGTGTGTGTGTGTGTGTGTGTGTGTGTGTGTGTGTGTGTGTGTGTGTGTGTGTGTGTGTGTGTGTGTGTGTGTGTGTGTGTGTGTGTGCGTGCGTGCGTGCGTGCGTGCGTGCGTGCGTGCGTGCGTGCGTGCGTGCGTGCGTGTGTGCGTGCGTGCGTGCGTGTGCGTGTGCGTGTGCGTGCGCGTGCGTAAGTGCGTGCTGCAGTACTGTACAGCATTGGTTCTCAAAGTGGGGTCCGGGGACCCCCAGGGGTCCTTGAGGGAGTTCCAGGGGGTCCCCAGCTAAATGATAGATTAGGCACCAAATGGACCCTGATGGGTCTGTAACTCTGAGAGTGTACAAATGGAACCAAATGGACCCTTATGGGTCTGTTACTCTGAGTTACATTGACATAGATTTTACAATATAAATTGCGGTCCAAGTGATAGAAATGCCATTAAATGGGGGTCCGTAGTCCTTGAAATTAAAATGGTTGAGAATCACTGCTAGAGCCGTAAAGGGGTCCTACCTGTTGGTAGGGGTTAGGGGTCAGGGGTTAGGGGTCAGGGTTAGGGGTCCTACCTGTTGGTAGGGGGTGCAGAAGACCTCGGCTCCGGTCAGACCGCAGGTGGAGGAGGCGTGGAGCCGGTGGCCCCTCCCCAGGAGGAGGTCCCCAGAGGGGGGGTAGCAGGCCCCCGCGGAGCA